>NC_133756.1:19834986-20138016 GCF_036562045.2 Rhinolophus sinicus | reverse complement strand
TGTAACAGGACAAGTGAGATTTTAAATACTTTAGTGACTGTTCCATGCTCAGACACTTGAACAGTTAACCAAAGTCAACATTTAAAAAATAACCAGCTAGCCCAGTGCCTGTCTGCCTAATATCAGTGTTCGTAGGTTATGTGGAGACACCTGTGAATGAATTTGCACTCTCTTCTCCTAGCCTTGCATTTTCATGTCAGTGTTCCTTAGGTTGACGAAGGCATCTGTTTCATTGCACATAGGTAAATTGGGTGTGTCGTTATTGAAGCATCACCACTGTCTGCCTCCAAATGTACAAGTCTGTGCATATAGCCTGCGGCCCCCACTCTTAATGGTCCTAGAATGTAGTTGCTGGACGGAGTCATGCTCAGAGGGACTCCTATGGCTATTTCTCTCTTCCAAGGCAGAGACCTTGGATGTGCTACTTTGTTCAAACAATCAGTGTTTAGCAAATGTAGTTATGACTGTTTTAGTGTGACTATTTTAGCACTAAGCCAGAAGGGGAATGATTGTATATATAAGCTGCGCAGTGAATATACTCTTCAGTGTCTATGTCTGTAAGTTCTAATTTAAGAGTTTCAGTTTCCTCATTGAACATTCATTCATTCAACAAATATTCATTGACTATTAATTACATGCAATGATTGCTTACGTACAACATTTAAATACTTAGCATACTCAGCAACAACCAGAACAAAAAGCCAGCAAGTATTTTCTGAACGTGTACTTTTCTGCCCAGCACTACAGCGTGTAACACTGTGGAGAGAGCATGGTATAAGGGACAGAACATGTATTTTAGAATCAGACAGCTCTGGATTCTGATTTACCTTAGCTTTGTACTAACTCTATGTTTTGACGAAGTATTTAGATTTCATACTGTTCCACCCTCTCCATTCCTACTGTGTTTGTTTGTCTTGGTTCAGGCTGCCAGGACTAGTGCAGTAATTTCCAAGTTTGCGTTCCTTCCTTAGGCCGCTATCCTTTCAATATATTGTATATACTATTTTTAAATTTTTTTATTTTTGTATGAAAAAAGAGTACTTTTGCACAAGTCGTTTTCCTTAAGCATAGCTTGAATCATGTCACTCAGGTTTTCAGTAACTTTCCTGTGCCTTTTTTTCACCTTTTGATCTTCACTGTATTGTTTGAGGCCTATTTCAAATGTCATCTTGTCCATAAAACCTTTTCTGAAATCTATGATCAGATGTGTGTTGTCTCCTTGTTCTAAACCAATTATTTGAACTTATCTCATAGCTTATCGTATACTGCTTTGTAGTTTAACTACTTTTTCCTAGAATATAATAAGCTGTTTAATGGCATAAATTATTTCTTACTCTTTTTTAAATTCCCTGATGGACTTGAAATAGAATCTGGTACCTACTTGTGAGTTATAGATAGAGTGGAATGAGCTTTGAAATCAGGCTGATTTGAATTCAAATTCTGTTTCTGCTACTTTGTGTAAGTTACTTAGCTGACACTCAATTTCCTCAACTGGAAACAAAATGTACACCTACCTTACAAGGAGGGAATTCATAAAAATTAAATGATGTAAGATATATAAAGCATTTGGAACAAAATAGGTATTATATTGAATGATAGTTATTATTGGTTTAGAAACAAACTAATATTTTTTATGGAATTGAAGTAGCCAGTGGGAAACCAAATAGTTAACATGGGATTGGAAGGTATAATTGGACACAGCTAACCTATGTGATAGACATGAATTTGAGAAATCACTGGAGATAAATTTTATATATATATCAAGTTTTCTACTATTCTTAAATGTTGGGAGAAGGATTTCGTTGTAATTTCCCAGCATCAGTCACTTGAGCTGGACAAGGCTGAAGCCTTGATTGTTCATTGCGTTCTGTCTAGTTGTGACCATTTATTCTCATATTTTTTTCTGTGTCACATATGAGGAGTTCGAATCTGGTATTACTTTTGATTTGTTATATGATATCATTTGGGTTTGACAATAAACTATCCGATTAGAACAGTTAGATGTTAGGGAATAGTTGGGGAAACAGAGAAAGTCTCTATTGTATTTTGGTTTGTGGACCTGTAAGTTCATAGTTCTGATATAGTAGTTCTACCAAATTTTGACAGGCTGCATATCCATACCACTAGTGTTATCCAAAACATTTTTGCTTTCCTAAGAGTGTAGTTTGATACTATTAGGAAGGAATTTTTAGCATCCTTCCTGTGTAGCTGAAAACCTATTGCAATAAAAATAATGTTCAATAGTATTATTCCATTGGTAGCACATAAATGTTCATATTTACACTGATTCTCTTCAAATGCCTAACCGCCTATTAGGTTCAGATTTTTCCATGTTAATTTTTATTTAGTATTTTTATTCCTGAAAGCAAACAGAACAAACCATATATTATCACTGCATGTTTTTTTCAGAAGCTAGTGAGAACTTTAGAATCTATAACAATGAAATAATGTGGCGGTAAATTACCATAATATGCAATGGGATTTCATATCCTAACAATCTTCTCTAGACTGCTATTGAATCACACCCGTGTGCAAATTATCTGTGTACTATGATGTCAGAAACATAAATTAGCTCCTACCATGTTAGGAACAGGACATTTTTCTGATATATTCCACATGCTTTTGCTTCTAATATTTATAAGTATATAGAAATAGTAAGTTCTCTTATGCAAAATGAGTGACATTCTTAGACTAATAATTGATTGGTTGAATGCTGAGTCCCAGTGGGCAGAATGTAGAAAGAATAACACACATATGTGTAGACACTTTTTTATTTTAATAATAGAGAGAAGGACTTGGGGTATTGTAATGATATTATATTTATTAACTGACCTTACGTGATTATAAGTAAATTTAGCTTTGCAAAATTATGAAGGAGGTTGTCTGAGAGGCACCACAAATTCATTGTGCCCCAAATTTAGTGATTTCCTCATCTCGGATCCTCCTGTCTTTCCTATCTGACTCTGTGGGCATGCACTTCTACTGTCACTCAATCAAGGAATCTCCTTAAGTCTGGGATCATACCTTTTTTGTCTGTGTCCCTGTAGCCTAGCACAGTGGCTGATAGGTAATATACAATCAGTAAATAGAGAAAATGGAAGCAATTGGAAGAGCAATTCCGTAAACTTCCACCCGGTATCTACCAACTCACATAAATCTATGCTCTATATTTTTTCCTTCTTACTGTAGAAACTATTTCTGCTTATTAGAGGTTAACCTTTCCACTTGCACATTAGATCCCATTTTTTCCCTCACATGCTCAAAGATATCATTTCAGCAATTACTCCCTCTATCTTCTTTATTGTTATTATTATTATAATAATTCTGGACTGTATCATTTCTCTCAGCATATTGGTTATTTCTCCTATCTTTAAAAAATTGCAGTTTCCCTATCAGCTACTACTTCCTTTTTCCTCTCCCTTGAACAGAAAATAAACAAACAAACATATTGAAAGAGTTGTCTGCTTGTAGTTTCTTTCTCCATGGAGTCCATTTAGTCAGGCTTTCATGAACCATACCCCTTCTCCAATTGCTCTTCTCATGGTCATTAATGACCGACAGGTTGCTAAAGTGCAGTTCTCATCTTATATTCTAGTAGCAGGATTTGACCCATTTGGACTATTGCCATTCCTTCCTCTTTGATGTATTAATTTTCTTGGTTTCAAAGATGCATACCAACGCCCCAATTTTCTTTCTCTCTTAGTGGCCACTTATTTACATTTATTTGTGCCACCTCATTTCTTTACCTTCTAAACACTGGAATGTTTCAGTTCCTGCACATTTTCTCTTCTCTGTATACAGTTACTCCTTTTGACTATCTCATTTGATCACTTGTCTTTAAATATCATTTACACACTGATGTATATCTCCAGCACAGAACTCTCTCTTGTACTCTCCACTCATATTTTTATCAAGGCTGAGCCCAGATGAACCACTGGCCAGCCCACAAAATTGGAAGAAATAATAAAAATGCTGATGTTTTAAGCCACAGAGTTTTGTTGTGGTTTGTTATGCAGCTGTGGATACACTAATGTAAGCACTGACTTCATCATCCTGAAAGCAAGTGTGATGTATGAAAACTCTGATTTTCAAATGGTTTAAATTATTTGCAGAATGTATCTATAGATTCTAGTCGTACCAGCAAATACAGATGCTAGTTGATTCATGAAAATATAAATTATTTATTCTTTTTCCCCCTAAAAGAATTCATGATCCATGATACATAGTAATAAAAAATCAAAATAACAACTATGTTGTCTCTGTGCAGACAGAGTTAGTCTAGTTAGTCCAACACTGCAATTCATGAGTAAAGTGGAATCTAATTTTATGAATCACTCAGTAAGTTCAGTTTTCGCTAATTTAACAAAAGTTTCTGTGTTTTCTAATGTAGTAAACATAGTGAATTGAATACATGTTCTTTTTTGTTGGTGTTGATTTTTTTCCTCTCATGAATCTGGGCCATTATGATGTGAATTAGTTGCATATAGGTAAAATTATATTTCATAATAAATATTGAACATACTTAAGTAAATAATTTTAATTTGCTCATTGCCCTTCCTTGTTAATCTCTTGCATTGTGTACTAAATTTAGAGAAAGGCTTATACTAACACATTCACAGTTTTTTATGAGAGAATAAGGAAAGCTTTTAAAATTATACTTTAATATAAAAGACTATATGGTTTCATATTTGAAGGAGTCTTGTGAGAAGTTGTAAGTAAATTGCCAAATTTTAAGTGTTAATTTAAAAAAATCCCAACTATGTAAAGCTTCTGAACACACACTATTTTTAGAGATTAGCAACACATCTTAATTGAAGAGCAGTCCAAAGGCGCAATTTTCTAGAAAGAATTTAAACCACACATCTTATAATAGCATGTTGCTTTAACTTCTTTTTAATAGTAGTACTTATTGTTCCCTAAAAGCAACATTAAAGCAAATACAAAATTGGAAATATTAATTATCAAATCTTTTAGTTGACATGAGATTGTAAAAACTGGGTTAATTAAGATAGTACAATTATTGATACCTGGTTGATAATAATTATTATAATTATAGCAATTGTTCATATTTGCAAAATACTATATGAGTAGTCTCATTTATCAAAGGTTTGTCAGATTCATTGTCTCATTTTTTTGTCAATGACACTTTGAGGCAAATGTTAGATTATCATCATCACCATTATTCTCACCTCCATTTTAGACATGAGGAAACTGCAGTTCAGAGAAGTTGAGTGAATTTTTCAAGGTCACATAGCTGGTGAGTAGCACACCTGGGAGTAGGATTCCAGATTCTTACAAAGCTCTGTTTATTGGGGTGACAATTGTTAGTAAAGTTAGATAGGGTTCTATAGGATGGCTGGTAAAGGAACATGCGTGGCCAGGCAAGTTAAGGAAGTTTAAGAAAGTCTATTTTAACTCCCTAACTCATTTTATGAGGCCAACATTACCCTGATACCAAAAATATAGTAGGGATAACACACAAAAAGAAAATTGCAGACCAATATCTTTGATGAATACAGATGCAAAAATCCTAAACAAAATTCTAGCAAATTGAATGAAACAATGCATTAAAAAGATTATACATCATGACCAAGTGGGGTTCATCCCAGGGGCACAAGGATGGTTCAACATACGCAAACAATCAATGTGATACATCACATAAACAAAATAAA
This sequence comes from Rhinolophus sinicus, assembly GCF_036562045.2. Classification (NCBI taxonomy): domain Eukaryota; kingdom Metazoa; phylum Chordata; class Mammalia; order Chiroptera; family Rhinolophidae; genus Rhinolophus; species Rhinolophus sinicus. The sequence continues at coordinate 20,132,344 of NC_133756.1, read as the reverse complement.
GGACAAAAATCATATGATTCTATCAATAGATGCAGAAAAAGCATTTGACAAGATACAACATCCATTTATGATTAAAACAGTTAATAAAATAGATATAGAAAGAAAATACCTTAACATAATAGAGGCCATATGTTACAAACCCTCAGCTAATATCATAATTAATGATGAAAAACTGAAGCCCTTTGCTCTATGTTCAGGAACACGACAGGGCTGTCTCCTATCACCTCTGCTTTTCAACATAGTATTGGAAATCTTTGCCTGAGCAATCAGGCAAGAGAAAGAAATAAAAGGCATCCAAATTGGGAATGAAGAAGTTAAGTTGTCACTTTTGGCAGATGACATGATGCTATATATAGAAAACCCTAAAGACTCCACCAAAAAGCTATTAGAAGCAATAAACGAATACAGCAAAGTTGCTGGCTACAAAATCAATGTACAAAAGTCCATTGCATTCCTATATACTAACAATGAAATCTTAGAAAAAGAAAAAAACAAAACAAAACAATTCCTTTTGCAATTGCAGCACAAAGAATAAAATACCTAGGAATAAACTTAACCAAGGATGTGAAAGACCTATGTACTGAAAACTACAAGACATTTTTAAAAGAAATTGAAGAAGACACAGAAAAAAATGGAAAGACATTCCATGTTCATGGATTGGAAGAATCAACATAGTCAAAATGGCCATATTACCCAAAGCAATATACAGATTTAATGCAATCCCCATCAAAATCCCAATGGCATTTTTTTTCCAGTTGTGTAATTATCTTTATTTCAATTTAACAGATCAGCAATAATTAAGCTTCCTTTAAGGAGTGTCCTTTATTAACATTCGATGTTAATGAAATGTTTTCAAACAAAAAGAGGAACACGTATTTATTATCTTCCTCAGCATTTAGCCAAGGTAAATATTATTCTTCAGAACACAGTTCATAATATTTAAGCAGATTTTCATTTTTGATGTTAAGTAAATTGTAATGTAGTAGAATTATCATCTTTTCAGTTCTTTTTTTTTATTAGTTTTATGTGTACAAAACACTGTACTAGTTAGACATTTATCATTTATACCCCTCACAAAGTGATAACCCTCCTCCCCCCATCCACTACCCCTCTGACATCGCATAGAGCCGTTACATTTCCACTGTCTCTTTTCCTGTGCTGTACTCCACTTCTTGTGAATATATATAAAATTATATATAAAATATTTATAAAATTATATAAATATATTTATGTAAAATATATAAATATAAAATATATATATAAAATTATAGTTGACATTCATTATTATTCAGCTTCAGCTTCAAGTGTACAGCACAGTGATCAGGTATCTACAGCATCCCTGAAGTGGTCTCCCTAATAAGACAAGCGTCCATCAGATACCACACAAAATCTTTACAACATTCCCATGGCATTTTTTAAAGAAATAGAATAAAAAATCATCATATTCGTGTGGGAACCACAAAAGCCCCCAAATAGCCAAAGCAATCCTAAGAAAAAGAACAATGCTAGAGGTATCACACTCGCTGACTTCAGCTTGTACTACGGGGCAACAATAATCAAAACAGCATGGTACTGGCAGACAAACAGATCAATAGAATAGAATTGAGAATGCAGAAATAAACCCACATAAATATGGACAGATACGTTTTGACAAAGAAGCCAAAAGCATACAGTGGAGTAAAGACAGCCTCTTCAATAAATGGTGCTCAGAGAATTGGAAAGCCACATACAAAAGAATGAAATCAGACTGCTATCTGTCACCATGTACCAAAATTAACTGAAAATGGATCAAAGACCTAAACATAAGACCTTAAACAATAACCTGCATAGAAGAAAACATAGGTACTAAACTTATGGACCTTGGGTTTAAAGAGCTTTTTGTGAATTTGACTCCAAAGGCAAAGGAAGTAAAAGCTAAAATAAATGAATGGGACTATATCAAACTAAAAAGCTTCTGCACAGCGAAAGAAAACATCGACAAAATAAAGAGGCATCCAAACAAATGGGAGATTTTTGCAAACAAAAATAGCCCTGATAAGGGGCTAATGTCCAAAATATATAAGGAATTCATACAACTCAACAACGAAAAAAACAATCCAATTAAAAAATGGGCAAAGGACCTGAAGAGACATTTCTCCAAAGAGGACATATGAATGGCCAATAGACATATAAAAAATTGCTCAACATCACTAATCATCAGAGAAATGCAAATAAAAACCACAATGAGGTATCACCTCACCCCACTTAGAATAACTATCATCGACAAGACAAATAGTAGCAAGTGTTGGAGAGGCTGTGGAGAAAAAGGAACACTCATACATTGTTGGTGGGATTGCAGATTGATGGCAGCTGCTATGGAAGGCAGTGTAGAGGTTCCTCAAAACATTATGAATAGAATTACCATGTGACCCAGCAATCCCTCTCCTGGGTATCCACCCAGAAATTCTGAAAAGAATTATCCATGAAGACATATGTGCTCCAATGTTCATTGCAGCTTTATTTACGGTGGCCAAGACACGGAAACACCAGTGTCCTTCGATAGATGGTTGGATAAAGAAGTTGTGGTATATATACACAGTGGAATAGTATTCTGCCATAAGAGAAGTTGAAATAGTGCCATTTGTGACATCATGGATGGATCTTGAGATTATAATGCTAAGCGAAATAAGTCTGACAGAAAAAGTAGAGAACCATATGATTTCACTGATACATGGTATATAAAACTGAAAACAACAAAAGAACAAGACAAACAAATGAAGAAACAAAAACTGATAGACACAGACAATAGTTTAGTGGTTACCAGAGGGTAAGGGGGAGGGGGTGGTAGATGAGGGTAAAGGTGACAAATATGTGGTGATGGAAAGAGAAATGACTCTGGGTGGTGAACATACAATGTGAGATATGGATGATGTATTACAGAATTGTACACATGAAATCTATGTAACTTTACTAATAATTGTCACTCCAATAAACTTTAATTATAAAAAAATGAGAAAGTCTGTTTTATTAAGAGAAAGTCTATCAGACTAAGCAAAGATGGCTACAGCCCTGTCTGAGTCTAAAGGAGAGTACAGCCCCGAGGGAGGGGGTGAGGAGGGTTATATAGGGGCATTGCTGACAGGGTAGCATTGTTTGAACAGAAAATGCCTGCAAGCCAGTAGCTGTTTTGTGGCATTTTCTTTATCGCAAGTTTGGCTCTGTCTGCAGGTGCAGGCCAACAGGCATTTTGTTTTTTTTTTGCAGACATGGCTCTATCTGTTAGTCAAGGTCTCTGAGACCTAACATTCAGAGACATAACAGGGTTCAGGTGTACATTCTGTAATACATCATCTATATATCACATTGTGTGTTCCACCAGGAGTCAGTTCTCCCCAGTAAACTTTCATTTAAAAAAAAAAGCTGTTTAATTAATACTAGTAAACACTCTATACATTTGTTAAGTGTCACAGAAATTAAAATGCCAAAACTTCCTTTGAAGAGGCATGGAGAATATTATTTAGACTTCAATATTCCAGGTAATACGTTAGTAGTCCTTCCTGAAATAATAGAGGTAAAAGTGGAGAGAGGACCGAGTTCATAGTTTGAGGCCCTGGGTTCAAGTGTTCAAGTTTCAACTCTGTTATTTAATTAGGTTTGTGATCTGTGGCAAGTCATTTGTTCTCTACTACTTAGTCACCTTATTAAAAAAATACGAACCACATGTTTTTTAGGATCAAAAAGAAGAGGATGAATGGACATTTTTTGAGCAGGAATTGTAGGGAAACATTGTCCTAGACGATTTATATCTAATATTTTATTAAAAAGTTATCTTATGAGGTTCTTTAGAAATTGTAAAATACCCTAACATGCTACCTATCTATTTATCTATCTATTTATCTATCTATCTATCTATCTATCTATCTATCTATCTATCTATCTATCTACCTACCTATTTATCTTTTCATTCAGTTATGAATGAAAAATTTTTTGTTCTGTTTCAGGGCTTAGCTAGGGCAATGAGTATATGACAAATTCAATCAATAAAAGTATCGGTAGATGATGATCTAATGTGTTATCCTTCACTGGGATATTTTCACTCTGAAAGAGTATCTCTAAAGATACGTAGCTTTATTTCCAGAAGAATGACTCTGTAATGGAAGTATTTCAAACATTGCAACAAGCCACTCAAAGACACATTTGTGGACAATGCTTGCTCTGTGATGTATTTCACATCATTCTTTTAAGGAAACTGCCCGTTACACACAAATATGACCTGCTTTGCTTAGTATAGGGAGGTACACTAGTAACGTCTTAACTAGGTTACTTCTCTGGACAATTGTTAGGAACACAACTGAGAACAGAAAAGGAAATAGTAAAGAATCTTAATGTATACAATAGATAGCATAATGCTCATGCACTTTTCTCATATGTGTAATAAAATCCTCAGAAACATTATTGACTTACGTTAGACAGCTCTTACAGCTCTAATCGTCTAGTTTCTCACTCCCAGTATTAGTGATTTATTTCTGGAAAACAATGTTATCATTAACTTAGTACTTAAAACAACACACATTTTTTTATCACACAGTTTTTTTGGATTAAGAGTCTGGGCATGGCTTAGCTGAGTCTTCTGTTTAAGGTCTTATGAGGCTGCAATCAGGGTGTGGGCCAGGGCTGCAACGTTATCTAAGGCCTTGACGGGAGAAGGTTCAACTTCCAAGGTCATTCAAGTGCAGCATTCATTCCCTTGTTATAGGAATGAGTGTTTCGTTTTTATTCTCGTTTTTGAGTGGAGTCTATCCTCAGCTCCCACAGGCTATCCACAGTTCCTTGTCATGTGGAAGTCCCCACCATGGCTGATTTCTTTCTTAAAGCAGCGAGGGAGACAGATATGGGTGTTGCAATCTTCTGTCACATAATTATGTAATCAGTTATCTGTAATCACATACATCTTGCCATTTTTGCCATATTTTATTTATTAGAAGCAAGTACGGATATCATCCATACTCAGGGGGAGGGGATCCACAATGGTGTGAACACCAGAGGTTGGGCATTATGGGGGCTGCCTTAAGAATCTGTCTGTTACACACCTAAAGAGGTCATAGCAAGTTGAAATAAGTTAATGCTATTTAATGGCAGGTACTGTGGAACTGACATTTGTTATGCTGCTTATAGTTAACTGCCTCCCTTCTCCGCTCCCACCCTCCATCTTCTTTTTCTTGCCCACCTCCCAACTTGTACATATATAGAGAGACTTCTAAGCCAATGATGGGAGGTGTCATTTTATTTTCTGTGTCCCTCTGGGCCACTATATAAATTCTTTAGCAAGTACGTGGACATTGTCATAAGTACTAGAAACTCAAGGAAATAATGTATGCTGATCACGACTTGCTTGGAACAGATTTAGAATGACTAAGCAGTTCAGAGTTCTTTACATTTCATATGTCCTGTGACCATTTTGACCACTTGTCTGACTTATTCATTGTATCTTGATGATGCCATCTCTTTCACTGCATAATACTTTTGCACATGTCCTTTCATTCTAGAATTTATCTTCCTTCCTTTCTCCCTTCTATTATCTTCCTTTCCCACCCTTCCTTCCTATAAACAGCCATTAAACATTTTATAAGTCTTGTAAATCCCAAACATCAGTCATTTGTAGCATAAAACTTTCTTGAATCCCCTCAGTCTACCAACTAATTCTCCTGGCAGGAGAATTGATCACACTACTGCATAATCACAGCCTGACAACAGCAGCAACAATAGTAGTTATGGGTTTAGTATGTGCTGGTTGCTGTACATATGTTATCCCAGATAATCTTCAAGTTAACTATTATTTCCATTTTATAGATGAGGGAAACTCATGCTCAAAGAGGAACTATAACTCGCCAAATATCATATATCTTTTCTGTGGTAGAACTAGGATTGAAATCAGTCTGATTCCTAAGCCCATGCTTTTTGTAATACAAAAAAATTGCCTCTCAGTATTTTGCATATTTCTCATTTCATCCTTCCTTCTTTTGTTCCATGTTCATATGCATGTGTCCCTTGTTATATTACAGATTCTTTAAAGATAAAAATCATATCTATTATTATACCCACCTCTTCCTCTACCTCCTCATGCTTAGCAATGTCTCCATACAGTTGACCTTCAGTAAGACTTGCTGCAAAGACATGGAAGATGTTATGGTATTCTTTAAGGAAACTAAGACTATATTCTATGTAAGTATAATGTATTCCCACACATTTGTTTGAAAATATTTATTGTATATGTAGTATGTGTTCACCATTATTCTAGCATAAGTTTGTGTTTGAGGTGGTGAGTCAGACAGACTTTGGTTTAACTACTAGCTCTGACACTTACTTGTATGATCTTGGGCATGTTACTTATCCCCTTGGAGCCATGTTTGTTTCAGCTTTATAAGAATAATATAAAATATAACCTCTAGGGAATGAAATTAGGTAATGTGTGTAAAGGACTTTTCCTACTGTTTTGCGTGTTGTATTCTTGCTAAATGTTAGTTTCTTTGACAATATCTTTCTTGCCCATCACCCCCAATTCCCTAGTAAAAGGATAATAGAAATGACTCTGCTGGGTGATGAACACACAATGGGATTTATAGATGATGTAATACAGAATTGTACACCTGAAATATATGTAATTTTACTAACAATTGTCACCCCAATAAAATTAGTAAAATAAAATTAAAAAAAAAAAAGACTCTGAAGACTGAATGACTTTATTTCCCACTATATTTATTGTGGTTTTACTGTTATCTTCATATATGACTTTCCATATGTAAAGATTGGTGAGTCAAGAGTTGTCCCAGAATGAATTTTTGGGTGCATCTGGCCTTGGTGCTAAAATTACTTGTCTTTCCAGACAAGAGTATTCATAAAGCCCTGTACTATACTCGTAAGCATAAGTTAAATGTATCAGGAAGATATTGTTGACTTAAGGCTTAGGATTTCTTTGAGTTGATGTCAACTATTGTAATTCAAATCTGAGATCTATGTATATTTGAAAGTCTCCAAAAACTGAGTCTGTGGATTTTTCTATTTGATTCACAACTTTGGCTTCTAAAGCTTCTGATCACATTTTATTTTCCCATAGTGAAGAAGAGCTAATTATTACAGTGACAAAGGAAGTCATATATTTTAAAGCTCTCTGTGTGGCCAAAGGGTGCTTTTAATGAAAATTAACTTTACTGAGACATTTGCAATGCACATGCACTACTGATATAGTAATTCGTTTTATACCCTTTCTGAGAATCTAGATTCATTGTTTCGTAGTACCATTATTATTTTTTTTCACCTTAGGCTAGTGGAGAGTGGTTGAGAATTGTCTATTTTCAGAACTATTTTTTGACACTTATTTTCCTTGCTACCAAAGTAAAGATAAGTTGCTATGATTTTGAAGGATTAATATGAATTATTTTATCTGCAACTAAACATTTAAGTATCTGTTGACATTTTCAGTGGGAGATTAACATTTAATTTACAAAAAAGCTGGAAATCTTTGAAATAAAATAAAATGCTTTCTGAATTTGTAAAATGAAATAACAAATATTTAGTGCAAAGACCTTTGAATATAATATTGTAATTCTCATATAAAAAGTTCTTTTGTTGCATTCAAAATGCTAATATTGAATTATTAGTCTACCCCACATAAAGGAGGTAATCAGAACTTAAAAGAACTTAACCATTAAGTATATCAATCAGCAGATGCATAGATGCCTTATAGAGAAGCATTTGGCATGCAGATTCATTCTTCAACAAGCTAGATAATGAAATAAGAAAAATGACATGTTTTATGTGTAAAAATAAACTCATAAGCTTAAGGTTTTAAATTACATTAAAGACGTGTGCAATTAGAGAAATTTAAATGCATGTATTAGTGGTAATTATTTGACAATGAATAATTTTATATTACTGTGAAAAGAATCAAGGTAACTAATACGACTGCTATCATTGTTTACTTTTGTTAAGCACTTACCATGTGCCAAGCATTGTTTTTGGTGTTTTATATTGTTTAACTCATTAGATCTTTAAAACAGCTCTTTTTGGCAGTTTTGTTATTTTTATTTATAAAGATGAAGAGGAAAGTAACATTTTCTCTTCATAGCATATTGTAAGTACAACCAAATATCCATTGTCCATTTCCTAATTGCTTAATTTGGTCATACATCAAATTCCATTCTTTTATTTTTTTGGCAAATGAATTTTTGTCATTTTATTGATCAAGAGCAATTCCAGGAGTGGAAAGGGACAGGAATTTTTTAAAAACATAATTAAATGTACGCTTACCATTTTACCTCTTGATAATGACTCACAATATAACCAGTGTAATCTTTTAATTATAGTAGATACAATTACAACCTTGGCTTCTAAAAATCATTGATCTTTTGAGGTTCAGGAAAACTTTAAGTAACATCAGAAGAAGAGAAATGAATGAAAGTTAAGGTGTATCACAATTCTATCATCGTTTTTTTGTTTAACTTTAATGGTAAACTAATTTAGGAACTTTCTTTCCCAAAGATCAAAATATAATAAGGTCATAACACAAGACCAAGCCATACATTTTAATTTTTAAAAGTCACTTTTAAGTATTAAAACAGTAACATATACTCATTATTATAAAAAAATGTGTGAAAGACATAGTAAAGCAAGTAAGATAATCTGTAATTAAAAAAATCATAATTTTATGATGATTAGATATAAATTCTATTAACCTGTGCATTTCCTTTTGATTTCTAGAAAGCTCAGAAACACAATTTTTAAAAACATGGTTGAGATTATTTATAAAGAGTGAAAGTTTTTTTTGTGCTTTTCACTTCCCATTATACCGTAAGCATTTTCTTAAGTCATTAAATGTTTAAAAAGTAATTTAAATAACCCATATTACAGAATATTATGCAGTGGTTGGAATTATTTAGTGGTTTCCCTATTGTTGAACATTTAATAGCTAATATCGCTATCATGAATAATACTGCACTTAACATTGTTGTACATAAATTTTTCTTTATTTTTCCTCATTTCCTGAGGATACTGTACTTAGAACTGAAATTACAATTTCAGAGGATCTGAATCTTTTTCTGATTCCCTTAAAGTCTACTGCTAATTGCTTTTCAGAAAGATTGTACCAATTTGAGCTTCTACAAACAGTGTGGGAAAGTCATTAATACTCACTAGTACTGAGAACAATCACTACTGGAACCTGTCCTATCCTCATAGGCAAAAAATGGCCTTTCATTGTTTTAATTTGGATTTCTTTGATCATTGGTAAATTTGAACTTATTTTATATATTTATGAACATTTGCTTTTCTACTTCTGTTAGTTGTCTGTTCATGTCATTTTTCCATTGGCGTTTTAGCATTTTTCTAGTGGTATATCTGAGCTGTTTATGGATTAAGAATATGAAGCCTCAGTTACCTTTGTGGCCAGTATATTTTTTAGCTTGATATATTTTATGGTCATGTTTTTGACATAAAAGTAATGACATATTTTTATGTAGTCAAATATATTGATGATGCTTTTTGTATTTCCTACCATTGTATTTGTGTTTAATCCCCCAAATTCTCCCAAATCAGAAAAGAATATACTTAAGTTTGTTCTGGCCTTTTCATGGTTTTGTTCCATAGGTTTAATTCTTTAATCCTTATCAAAATTATGTAAGTGTATGTTGTAAACTGTGGTTCTAACTTAAATTTTTCTGAATAGCTATTTTCATCACTTATTGAATAATCTATTCTGGTTTTTTGTGATGCTTCCTTTATTATATCACACACACGCACACACGCACACACACACACACACACACATACTATATATGCTCTATGGTGTACAAAATTTTGGCCTTAGACCTCCTAATTAGAATAATCTAGGTTTCTTATTAAAACACACATTTCTAGGCCCCAAATATGGGTTACTAAATTAGAAACTCTGTAGATGTACTTCAGGCATATATATATATATATATATATATATATATATATATATATATATATATATATATATATATATATATATATATATATATATATATATATATATATATAGTACATCACTCATTTTTCCTCCCTTTCTTGAAATTTTACACCCCTCTCATTTTGCTTTCTAAATTTTTGAGTTAATTTATTTAAAAAACGCCATTGAGGTTCTGGTGGGAATTATGTTAATTTGTGAAGTAACAGCAACTTTGTAATAGTCGTCTTATCTAGGTACATGATGTAAGAGGTCTGATAATTAAGTTTGCGAACTTGTTGCACCGATGTTGCTAACCTTTTTTGATATCAGAGGGATTGTTCATTATGAATTTGTACCAACTGGACAAACAGTTAACCAAGTTTACTATTTGGACGTGCTGAAAAAGGCTGTGTGAAAAAGTTAGATGACGTGAACTTTTCGCCAACAATTCATGGCTCTTGCATCACGACAATGCACCAGCTCACACGGCACTGTCTGTGAGGGAGTTTTTAGCCAGTAAACAAATCACTGTATTGGAACACCCTCCCTACTCACCTGATCTGACCCCCAATGACTTCTTTCTTTACCTGAAGATAAAGGAAATATTGAAAGGAAGACATTTTGATGACATTCAGGACATCAAGGTTGATACAATGACAGCTCTGATGGGCATTCCAGAAAGAGAGTTCCAAAATTGCTTTGAAGGGTGGACTAGGTGCTGGTATCAGTGCATAGCTTCCCAAGGGGAGTACTTCGGAGGTGGCTGTAGTGATACTCAGCAATGAGGCCTATAGCACTTTTTCTCTTATAGGATGAGTTTGAAATTAACTGTCATACCTCATATCTTGCTATTTGTAATGTCTTCCTTTCTGTTTTTCAGGAAAACTGAAAGGATTTAAATGAAAATTCTCATTTACTTTAGGATGACACATCTGTCTTTTAAAAGAAATCTCAGCTTAATGCTTATGTTTGGGACAATGTATATGACTGCCTCATATTTACTATTCCATTAAAGTGCCATTTCAATTTTTCTTTATCCCAGTATCTTTCTTTTTTCCCTCAATGTGTTTATCATATTTTACCTCTTTACATTTTCATATTTTTAAATAAAATCTCAAGAGCAGAGATTTTGTTTTATTATTTTCTGAATTCATTTAATTTACCTTTCAACATCTAGTGTAATCTCTAACACAACAAGTATCTAGCAAATATTTGGTGAATTATATTAAATTTCCAGTACCAATTTGGACCTCAAAATGAAATAGCCATGAGTGAATTAATATTTATGCTCTGGGACAATAGAAGATACTCTACACTGAAGTTCGTACATATATCCTTTCATTCAGCATTTATTTCACCAGATATTTACTGAATGTCTATTATGAGTCATGTATTATGCCAGGAGCATGAGGATACAGACATAGATAATATCATCCAGATTTTACTGGGCATTGAGGAGAGACAAATCTGTAAGTGAAGATTTGAAATCCAAACTGTTAAAACCCAGATGAGTAAAAGTCCTATGAGAGTGTTCCTCAAACTGGTGACAGTTAGTTTGTAGTATTCTGAAGTAGAAACTTTAGTATTTTCTTGGTAAAGATTGGAATCTAGCTCTTTCAATACCATCTGCTGTGTAACCTTGAGCAAGTTACTACCTCTGTGAAAATCATTTTCTTATGTAAAATAGAGAAAATCATATTTGCAGATGTGATACAAATTTTAAGTAAATTACATATGTAAATTAAAGTGCCTTGTACAAAACTAATTTTCTCCTATTCTTGTTTGTAGGAAGACCTTGAAATGTGGGTAATTGAACTTAAATAAGTTTCAATTTTTGTTCCATGGGAGAAACTTATAAATAAGAGTACCCTTACATTAAATTGTTTTTATAATGAGTTGGGAAAATATTGACAATATTTTTAATTTAGTGATGATTCTTCTCTTCTACTTGCAGAGTGCCTGTGTTCTGAAAGAGCAAAGTGTTTCAAACACTGTTACACTGTTTCACTTTCTTTCTTCCCAGTTTTTCTTCATTTAATTCCTATCTGTTTTTCACTCTCACCACTCCTCTGAGACTATTCTTGTCAAAATCATCACTGACCACTGTGTGGCTAAATTTACACTTTTGTCTTCATAGTAATTGATCTCAGTAGCTTTCAACATCATTGACTTTTCTCTCCTTGAATCAGTCATCTTCTGTGATAACTCATTGTCCTGTTTTTTCTTCAATCACCAAGGCTACCCCTTGTATGTCTCTTTTATTGGATCCTTTTCCTCTATTCAAGTCATAAGAGTTAAGAGTTCCTTAGATCATGGTTCTGGGCCCTTTTCTCTTTTCTCTCTCCTTTTTTATTCTTTCTATTTAATGATTCCTAAATTTAAATTTCCTACTTGGACTTCCTCTCTTAACTAACTGCATGGTCAGTTGCGTGATTGACATCTTCACTTAGATTCTCAGAGACATCTTAAAATAATAAGAGCTAAAACAGAATTCTAGATTTTCTCCCTTGAACCCACTTCCTCCTCTATTCACAGTTTCTCAAGCCAGAAATATGGGAGTCAACTAGTCCTCTCTCTCACTCACCCATGATATTCAGTTTATCTGCAGTTTCCATTAGTTTTACCTTCAAAGCATTTCAGCATTCTGTATGCTTCTCTCCAGTTCTATTACCACCTATTCCTGGCTCAGGAGGTATCACTTCTCTCAGATTACTCCAATGTATTTTGGGTTTAAGGAAGCAAGTGAGGACCTTGGTGTGCCTCAAGACTGAGAGGCGTGGGGGAGCATGGTCAGAGAAGCTGGGAACCAGTTAGTGTTAAATGATAGAGAGTGCCTTCTCTGCCACGGTAATCTGTTTAGACTTAATCCTGTAGTTGATGCGCATTGCCTGTAGAAATTAAAGCCAGGAATTCTGAGAACCAGCTATGTGTCAGATAGTGTTCTAGGCTCTGTGGATATAGCTGTCACCAAAACAAAGTTTTTGCTTTCATAGACCTGATGTTTGTGTGTGTGTGTGGGGAGATTGTCTATAAACATATTAATAAATATATAATATAATGTATGATATGTATTTTTAGTTCTTAAATACATATTTAAATATGCTATAAATATATGTGTTTATATATTATATAGTTATTTATAACATATGTCATATATAACTATATATAATATATATTTAAATTTCAGGTGATAATGAGTGGTCTGAATAAAAATAGGGGATACAGAGTAATGGACTTCCATTATTTGGTTGGATGATATTCATTCATGCAACAAATAATGATGGAGTGCCTTATCTTGTTCATGGATTTTACATATGCGGGATAATTTATTCTTAGTATAACCATGTGAAATGAGTCTTATTATGATCATCAAAAAGTGAGAAATTTGAGTCCAGTACAATTAAATTATTTGTTCAATTTAAGGAGACTATCAAGTACCTGATAATAGAGTTGTTTTATGCTTATACCTATTGAATTTGTACCATATTCCTCTTCCCCTTTTACCAGGAAAATTGACATTGAGGCAGGTTGGAAGTTCGATGTATGTGGTGGGGTAAGGCTTGCATCTAGGAGACTAGTGATGAGAATATTTTAACAGTTCAGATGAAGTATGATAAAGACTTGGGGTAAGAAAGGAAGGAAACAAGTACATTAAGGCCAAATATAATGGTTGTCAGAGAAGCTGTGTAAAGCTACCTGTCTTTTTCCTTTCAGTGGTTTTTCTACTCATTTCTATAAGTGATTTATAAGAATTAGGAGACCATACTATTCTGTTTCTTTTCCTCTCCACAAACTACCATTTGTCTACCCTTGCAAGTTTAAATGCTTCTCTTGCATATATGATCTATGTTTTGCTCCTGCCTTAAACCCATATACTTTTATTTCTCCAGTAACCACCAATGATGGGTTGTCAATCTATATAGTTGCTGGTTTTTACTATATTTTATTCTCTATCAAGAAACTGTGTTAACAGGTCTTTTCTATTAAAAATATAAATAAGCAGATTTTTTTCTATTATAAATCTATGAGTGCTATTGCTGGTATATAAACATGGCTCCACTGAAGCCATTTGTTTTCTACTGAAGGAACCCTCTCAAACTATGCTGTTGCTATTTTAATATGTGATACCAGAATATTACAAAAAAGAAGACAAATGATGAAAATTACTCAGTAGAACATATCCATGATGCTATTGTATATGTAAATTATATCTGTATTACTTACAGTAATTTCATGAAGAGAAAATTTACTGGTATCCTTTTGCATTGTACGTATTTACCAATGTCATTTATTTAATGCATATTTATTGAGTACATTCTATGTTTCATACACAATGGTAGGCAAGGAGTATACATGAGTTAATGAAAAAATGTGGTTCCTACTTTTAAGGAACTAAAGTCTGGTGGGAGAAAGTCAGTAAGTTGACAAACACATAATATAATTGTATGATGTGAGAAGGGCTATGAAAGAAACAGAGACTTCAGTAATAGAAATTTTATGGGAATTTTTAGTGTAGTTAGGAAAAACTGTGATGAGATAACCTTTAAACTGAGATCTGGAAGATAAGGAGGCATCCATGAGAAGACAGGGATGGAGACAGCATGGAGAAAAGTCTTGATGCAGGAAAAGTTTGTTATAGGAACTGAAAAGAGGAGAGTGCATCAGGTGAAGGAGTGGCAAAAGACGAAACTAGAAAGGTGGACAAGTCCTAGATTATGCAGTACAGGGCATAGTACAGGCTCTGTGTTTCCTTGATGCTCATTGAAGAGATTTAGGTAGAGGACTGACATGATTCGATTTCTGGGAAGTTTATTGTATGATGAAGGTGGAGATTTCATAATACATGAAATTGTAATAGGCTTTTAAAATTGAACTAAACTAGGACAAACGTTTTCTTTAATTTCACAGTAAGCATTTAACATACATATGTGTATATATGCATATATTTATTATTGCACCTTCCCTTTTCCCTGCCCTTCCCTTCCCTTCTGTTGCTCTAGGGCTAAGATATGCATCCTTCTTTAAGTTATCAAAGTCTCTTTAGAGTCAATATTGTACCACTTTACACTTCACACTTCCTAAGTCATACTTTCTGCTTCTCACTTCACACTCAACACTTAATTCTTCATACTTTCCATTCCACACTTCAAAACGTTGTGAATCTTACAGTACTACAATTCTATTTACCTGCCCTGTCCCCATCCTTTGAGTATTCTTGTTATGTATTTTACTTTTTGTACATTATAAACCCCACTTTTACAACATTAATATTTTGGCTTCAGTTAGTTGGTTTTTAAGAAAATTATAAATTAAAAAAACACTTTAGAAATATATAACCACTTTTCTACCATTTCTTCTTTTCCTGAGTCTTTCTTGTAGATCCAAGTTTACATCTGCCTTTTCTTCCTGTAGATCTGAGTTTCTATCAACCTGAAAAATATCCTTTATCATTTCTTATACTGCAAGTCTGCATCTTTTTGCACTGAATTCTCTCAGCTTTTGTTTATATGTAATTGTCTTTATTTCATTCTTGTTTTTGAAGGATATTTTCATTTGATAAAGAATTCTGGATGGACATGATTGTTTTTGTTTTAACACTAACGATATTCTATTGTTGTATACTCTTCATTGTTTCTGTTGAGAACTCAGCTGTTATTCCCTTGTATGCAGTAGTCTTTCTTTTGTGTATGCTTTTAAGCGTTCAAGCAATTTGACTATGATATGTCTAGATTGGACTTTTTTTTTGCATGTGTATTTATCGTGTTTGGGGTTAACTGAGCTTCTGTAAATTACTTTTCATCAAATTTGGAAAAATTTAAGGCTTATTTCTTCAAATATTGTTTCTGCCACATTCTCATTCATTTTTCTTTCTGGAACTCCTATTATGTGTTATCTGCCCATGGGTCCCTGAAGCTTTGCTATCTTTTTTCAATTTTATTGCTCTGTTATTCAGATCAGAAATTTTCTAATGATGTCTCTTTACTCTGTCATTTTTAATCTGGTGTTAAGCCCATTTAGTGAATTTTTTATTTCCAAAATTGTAAATTTTAGTTCTGAATTTCCATTTGGTTCTTTTTATAGATTCCACTTTTCTGTATAAGATTGTCTATTTATTCTGAATAACATATATTTCTTTAATTCTTTGAAGTATTTTATTTTGTTATTTGAATATATTTATAATATATTCTTTGTTTGCTAAAGCCAAAATCTAGGCCATCTCAGCATTGGTTTCTATTGACTGCATTCTTTTTCATGTCTCTGTATAATTAGTAATGTTTTAGTGTAAACTGCACATTGTGAATGATATATTGTAGGAACTCTTGGTTCTGTTTTCATCCTCTAAAGAGATGATTTTAGATCCACTATCAGTTCAAATACTGGTTAATCATCTTGAACTTACATGAATTTACTTGTATGCTCCATAAGGACAGATCTGTGGAAAGCCTAAATTGTTCCCCAGGCCCTTTTAACTTGGGACTTTTGCAAGAAAGAGTTAACTCAGCAATCATGAGTTTATTAAACCTTGCATATTACCAAGTAAGGCCTGTTTTAGTCATTGACACTTGGCTGGCTCCTAGAATGCTCTTGGACTATTCTGATAAGAATGTTTTGCATGCTTGGTGCTAGTACAGAACGCAGAACTAGCTGGTCTAGATAGTTTATGTGGAAATGTAATCTGCTTTCCTTCTGGGAGTCTGGAGCTTTAGGGACTAACCACCCCCCAAAATCCTGGGCTCCTAGGCTCACATGTGCTTCCTTGACAAAATTTCTCATATGCTGTGATAATTTATTGGTGGAAGAATTAAATGTGTCCTGTGACATCACTGGGAGAGTGCTTTTAGAAGCCTGTGCTTGGTTTCCTCAGGACTTCACCCCATGTGCCTTTTTCCGTTTGCTGATTTCGCCTTGTGTCTTTTCCGTGCAGTAAACTGTAACTGTGAGTTTAACCTCTGAGTCTTCTGAGTGCTTCTGGTGAACCAGGAAACCTGGGGATGGTCTTGGGAATCCTGACAGAAGACTCAACGTTCAAACACTGTCTTTCCTTAAGTTTTTGTTTGGACTCGGTTTTAGTCTTTTTTAAGGTGATTCTAGATTAGGTTATTCTTTGTGACATTATATATACTCCTTTCCCTTTTTTTCAACTGGATACCATGGGTGTTAATGAAATGTTCAAAAGATTTCTATCCTCAGGCTGGATTGGACCTTTTCATCGCCTCTATTCCGCTATTACAGGATTTTAAATAGAGTGTCAGTGAAATCTTGTATAGCACTGGAGAAACTGTAGAAACAAATCTACCTTTGAGAAGACTTCAGTTGAAAGCATAAAGGAAAGTGAAAAAAGTCTTATTGGAAATAGGAGGAAAGAGGATTCTTGTTATGTAGTGATGGAACATTAGGCAACACTGTCATTATGTTATGTGGAAAGCAGAAAATGCACTAAGTGAAACTGAGTGATGTCGCTAAGGAAATTTCTAGGCAGAATGTTGAAGATGCCTGGTTTCTTCTTGCTGCTTATAGTAAAATGTGAGAAGAGAGAGAGAAAGTAAAGAAAGGACTGTTAGACACGAAGGAGACAGGATGTGATGGGGTAAAAATTTCTCAGCCTTTCCAGGTGACAAATGATTCTAAAACGCATTTCTCCAGGTAAAGAGAAAATCCAATGTATGCTCAGAAAAACTTTGTCCTGGCATGAAACTGAGGATGTGACTGTAAAATCCTTTGTTGAGACCTAAGAGAGATAAAAGATCAGCCAGCATACTAAATTAGACTAAAGGCCCTCTAAAGATTTTAAGGTGTACTTCATCAATCCTCTCAGTGAAAGAATGGGGCTTATAAGAAGGTCAAAAATATTGTCATGCAGCAGAAACCCAAGGTAGAAAATGGTTTATCCCAGAGACCCATATATGCTGTGAGATAATAAATATTTGTTGTTTTAAGTTGCTAAGTTTCGAGTTAATTTATTGTGCAGCAATAGATAACACCTATAGGATATAATATGAAGTGAAAAAAGGTTGTCACACTTTATAAATCTTAATTTCAACCGTGTAAAAATTTGAATATTTATAGAAAAGAATATAAAGAAGGCACCCCTGATATTAACAAAGATTTTTTTCTGCATGGTGGACTTGGGGTGTTTGTTTATTTATTTATTTATTTATTTATTTATGTATGTATTTGTTTATGTATTTATTTATATGCTGTACTTTTTATCAGAAAAATGTTGACCTATGTTTTCTGGAATGTTTTGGAAAAATATCAATGAGATGGGTAAAGGTTTATGTAATATTTTGCCTTCACATTTGACAATCTTCTTGAGATTGACTTATGAAATGTAATATGAAAAATGCTCTTTCTTTTTCTTTTTTTTAAGTTAAATTTTTTGGGGTGACAATGGTTAGTAAAATTACATAGGTTCAAATGTACATTTCTATGATACATGATTTATTTATCACATTGTGTGCTCACCACCCAGAGACAGTTCTCCATCATCATATATTTGACCCAAGGATGGTCTGTCTTTATTCCGATAACATTTTTCATAATTTATATGGGTCTAACCTGAGGAAATATGTTTTTTTCCTGGCATTTCCTATGTATTCTGGAATTATGCTTGTTGATTTTCAGTGATTCTGAGAGGTATGCTATGGCAATACTCACTTTTGTGACATTTCTTTCTAGCTTGTTTTTTGGCATTCTTCCTAATGGGGAGCTACAGAGGGGGCTAAATTTGTGAGCAGGTAGTATACGGGATTATTAGGTTGGTGCAAAAGTAATTGCGGTTTTTGCAATTATTTTTAACCCTTAAACCGCAATTACTTTTGCACCAACCTAATTAAAAAAAAACAATCTATAGATTTCAAAAGTTGTTAGCTGAAATTCAATTTGGATTGAAGAATTTGTGGGATTAGAATTCCCATTTTATATAATCTCAGAGTATATCGGTATTAAACAGGATATTAATAGTATAACTGGGTAATTAGTGGTATTCAGCAAAGTTCTGAATATAACAACAATAATATTGTAAATGCTTTGATTTCTTGAATTTCTTCTATGTATCAGGAGCAATGCTGGATGCTTTACATATAGTCTTTCAAAACCTCTTACTGCAAATTATGTTTGTTTTTATTTTATGGATAAGAAAAATGAGGTCATAGTCATAATGCAAGTAGTTGGCAAAACAGGCAGTTAAACCTGGAACTAACTTAGGGGTCCCCCCCCCCATATTACGGCCTAGAGTAGTTTAGCCCAATTCTGGAGTATAGGACTCGATTAGAGAGGGTTCCTGTCTTCCTTGCCCTAACATATGTGATCTGCCATAGGATGTTTCTTTCAGTTTTATGTCTGGATTGTCATTTTCTTGGAAAGCCCTTTTCTTTTAACAGCTTTATTGAGATATATTTCACATCCCTAAAATTCACTCATTTAAATTGTACAGTTTAATGGTTTTTAGCATATTCATGGAGTTGTGGAACCATTACCATAATATAATTGTAAAACATTTATGTGATCCGCCCAAAGAAACCCTGTCGCTGTTATCAGTCACTCTCCATTCTTCCCCACACCTCTAAGCCTTAGGCAATTACTAATCTATTTCCCATTTCTGTGTATTCTTTATTGTGGATATTTTATATGAATGGATCCATACAATATGTGATCTTTTGTGACTGATTTCTTTCACTTAGTATATGTTTTCAAGCTTCATTTCGTGTTATAGCATGTATCAGTACTTTGTTCCTTTTTTCTCCAGCTTTATTATGGTGTGACTGATAATGAAAATTTGTATATTTAAGGTGCACATATACATTGTGAAATAATTACACAATCAGGCTAATTAACATATCCATCACCTAACATCGTTACCATTTTTTTCGTGTTTGGTGAGAACACCTGAGATCTACTTTCTTAGCAAATCTCAAGTACGAGGTGTGATCAAAACATACGGTAAATGTTTAAATAAAAAAAAGTTATTACAGTAAAAGACACATTGCTATTAATCCCCTTCAGAATACTCCCCCTCATTTTGAACATACTTATCCCATCGTTCTTGCCACTTTCTGAAGCAGTTCTGGAAGTCCTTTTCTGTGAGTGTCTTCAGTTGTGCTGTCATGGCTGCCTCGATGTCCTGAATCAATTAAAAACATTTACCTTTCATGGTCATTTTGACTTTGGGGAAGAGCCAGAAGTCACATGGTGCCAGATCCAGTGAATAAAGTGGATGAAGACACACTGCAATGTTTTTATTTGACAGAAATTGCTGTACCAGAAGCGATGTGTGACACGGAGCCTTTCCGTTGTGATCACGAAATATGATGAATGCTGCTGCCAGTGCCATCCAACGGAAAGGCAGGGGTTCTCAGTACAGGAATCAGTGTGATGAACCTTAGTAACAGTGTGTGGCAAGTTTCAAGTTGTTTGGTGCCATCAGTCAGGTGTGAGCTACGGTTGAGAGAAGGTGTGTTTTAAAGTGTGCTGTAAATCATCCTCCATCATGACAATGCTCTCTGTCACATATTGCTTCTGGCCACCTTATTCACCGGATCTGGCACCATGAGACTTCTGGCTCTTCCCCGAAGTCAAAATGATTCTGGACATCGAGGCAGCCACCACAGCACAACTAAAGACACTCACGAAAGAGGACTTCCAGAACCGCTTCAGAAAGTGGCAAGAACAATGGGATAAGTGTGTTCGAAGCGAGGAGGAGTATTTTGAGGGGGATTAATGGCAATGTGTCTTTTACTGTAATTTTTTAAAAATTTAAACATTCACTGTACTGTTTGATCACACCTCGTATACAGCGCAGTTATTAACTATAGTCATCATGTTGTACAGTAACTGGTCTCCAGAAGTTATTTATCTTATAACTGCATCGTTTCTTTTATTGACAAATAGTAGTCTATTGTTTTAATTATCTGTTCATGAGTTGATGAATATTTGGGTTGTTTTTACCTTTACTATGGAGGTTCGTGTGCAAGTTTTTGTTCGAATATTTTTTTCATTTCTCTGGGGTATATGCCAAGGAATGGAATTGCTGTGCACACGGTAACTCTATATGTACCATTTTGAGGAACTACCAAATAGTTTTCCAAAGCAGCTGCACCATTCTTCTTATTAAGGATTCTTTATAAGAGATATTGGTCTTTGGTTTTTCTTTTCTTGTGATGTCTTTGGTTTTGGTATCAGAGTAGTTCTGACCTAGAAGAATGAGTTGAGAAATGATTTGTGAAGGATTGGCATTGTTTCTTCTTTATATGTTTTATAGAATTCACCAGTGAAATAATCTGGGAGTGGATTTTTCTTTGTGGGTAGTTTTAAAATAAGAATTCAATATATTTTGCCACTATAAGTGTATTCATATTTTATGTTTCTTTTTGTGTTAGCTTTGATAGTTTATGTCTTTCTAGGAGTTTGTTCATTTCATCCTAGTTATCTAATTTTTAGGCATGTAGTTGTCCATAGTTTGCTTTTATAATTCTTTTTATTTCTGTAGTGTTATTAATGATGCCCCCTCTCTCATTCATGATTTTAGTAATTTGAGTCTTTGTTCTTTTATTCTTGGTCAAACTAAATATTTGTGTCTTTTGTAGATTTTTAAAATTTTTTAATGCATATATATTTATTTCTTTTTAAAATTGTATTTATTGGGGTGATAATGGTTAGTAAAATTACATAGCTTTCAAGCGTACAGTTCTATCATACATCATCTGTATATCACATTGTTGATCTTGTCAATGAACCAGCTTTTGATTATATTGATTTTTCTCTATTGTTTTTCTATTCTGTGTTTCATTCATTTCTACCCTAATCTTTATTATTTTCTTTCTTCTGCTTGATTTGGGTTAGTTTGTTCTTCTTCTGGTTTCTTAAGGTGAAGGTTTGTACACCTGAAATCTATGTAACTTTACTAACAATTGTCACCCCAATAAACTTGAATAAAAAAAATCATTGATTTGAGATATTTCTCTTTTAAAATAAGAGTTTATAGCTATCAATGTTGCTTTATGCACTGCTTTCGCTGTATTCTATACATCTAAGTAATTGAGTTTTTTCCATTCAACTCAAGGTATTTTCTAATTTCCTTTGTGATCTCGTCTTTGATTTGTTAGTTGTTTAATCTTCACATATTTGTTAATTTCTCAAATACTCCTCAGTATTATTTTTAAATTCAAATCCATTGTCTCCAGATTGCATATTTTATAATATTTCAAACTTCAAAAATTTATTGAGACTTTTCTATTATTGCGTAGCATAAGGTCTGTTCTAGAGAATGTTTTCTGTACACTTCAGAAAAATATGTATTCTCTTGTTGCTGGGAAGAGTTTTCTAGGGATGTTTTTCACATCTGCTTGCTTTATGGTAGTGTTTAGGTTTTATCTATCCTTAGTTTTCTTTAATTGTTCTATACATCATTGAAAGTGGAGTAAATCTCTATTATTGTTGACTGTTTCTCCTTGTAAATTCTGTCAGTTTTGTTTTATTACTTTGGTATTCTCATGAAAGGCATATTTATGTGCATATTCTATATATATAATTGTTATATCTTTCCTCTTTATCGCTATACCATTTTTAAATGTCTGTTTTGTCTGATATTATTATAGCAACTCCAGTTTTCTTATGGTAGCTGTTTGCATAGTATACCTTTTCCCACAATTTTACTTCCAATTCAGTTGTATTTTTGAATCTGAAGTGTGTCTCCTATAGACAGATTTTCTTGTCTTTTTCTTTCAACATTTTTACTATTATGTATCTGTATGTGGATATTTTGACATTTATCCTACTGGAAGCTCATGATTTTCTGGGATTTGTAGTGAGGAATCAGGCTGCAGGCCAATATCCTGTGTTGTCTTTCAGGCCAATCATAGGCAATTATAAGATTTTCCTGGCAGGCCTCATTGAAAAAGCTGCCTTCCTGCAGCCAATGCATTGCAGTGTTCTGGAGGAAGTTGCAGGGACTCAGATCCATCCCCTCCCCCCACCCTGGGCCAGCCTTGCTCATATGTACATATGCGTTCCTAGTCCAGGCACTTCCATTTGGAGGTCTTTTCACAGGGGTCTCAGCTGAGGCACTTTCTCTCCTACTCTGCTTCAGTACTTCTCTATTCCTATCCCCTTTCCCTATCCCCTGGAACCATTTAAAGGCAGGAGCACTTTATTAAGACTTCTTTAGCAGCGAGGCAAATCCCCCTTTCTGTATTACTTGTCATGTGACCGTTGCCTAGAGCTGTTCCATGAGCTGGTACCTTTTTCTTTTGCCTCTTGTCTGACTGTTGCAGTATATAAATAAAGGCTTAATTATTACTTTTGTCTTAATTAGCCTCTATGACACCTGGCATCACATTTGGGGAATTTTCAGCCAGTAGTTCTTCAAATATGTTGATCTCTCCCTTTATATCCACCAGTATTCACTTTACATATTTAGGTGCTTCTATGTTGGGTGCATAAATGTTTACAAGGACTATATCCTCTTGTTGGATAGATCTGTTTATCATTATGAAAAAGCAGGTGGTTTGTACAGAAAAGCCACTGGAAGCGGCTTGGGTGTGCTGGAAAGTTGGGTGGGATGGGGTCTCAGAATCACAGCGGTGGAGTGAACGAAGGTTAGGTTGATGGAAACTCAGATATGGCAGTCATCTGTGTCTGCACTCCAAAAAGGGGGAGGGCTCAACAAGGAAACAATGGCTTCCACCACCTTCTCTGTCTAGAAGTAAGCTGACACTCCATCCCTCACCCAGAAGCCAGACAAGTCATTTCCTCCCCCTATGTCCCTGTTTCTTTTCCAGCTGCTGCCCCAGTACTGGAGCTCAGAGTGAGTGAGTAAGTCTGTAGGTGGACCTTTTAGGAGCACCTGGGACTGCAGTTGACCTTTGTCTCACTCAGCCACAATCTCTGCTGGTTTTCAAACCCAGAAGTTATGGGGACTTCCTTCCCCGAATTGAAACTCTGGGCTGGGGAGCCTGGTGTGGTGCTGGGACCCCTCACTCCTCGGGAGGGGGACCTCCGCAGGCAAGATATCTCTCCTAGTTTTTAATGGTCACATGTGGGTGTGGGACCAGCCCACTTCGTGCTTCTGCCCCTCTACCAGTCTCAAGGTGGCTTCTTCTGTGTGTCCTTAGTTGTAGGGCTTTAGTTTGCTAGATTCAGGCGATTCTCAGTGATGGTTGTTCTGTAGTTTAGTTGTAATTTTGATGTGGTTGTGAGAGGAGATAAGCACAGCTTTTACCTTCTCTGCCATCTTGACTGGAAATCGTTTATACTTGCTTTTCAGAGGAAGATTTACCTATCTCCTCTCTTGGCCATAGTAGCAATTCCCAGTTTCACTTTTATAATTTTCAAACTATGAGTTTTGAAAGTAATACTTATCTTCTTTCAACTTTATAAAGGGCTGTATATAGTTAGAATACCTCCTTGCATAATAGATATTTTTGATAATTACCAGAGGGCTTCTAGAAATTATTGATTTCTTTTGTTGCATATATAAGTCCTTGCTATCTAATTGATATGTTTTACAACTCATCTCTTATTTTCTTTGAGATTTGAAGTATTCAAATAGGACTTAACCCTCAATCTTAACTGTGTAATTTGTATTAATTGATTCAGCAAATATTTGTTGGTTACTTGCTATGTGATACACATATCTGACATAGTTTGTTCAACTAACAAAGTACAACTAAGTCAATGAGCCTTTTGCACAGTGCCTTTTGATTTACAAAACAGTTCCACTTTATTGGTCAGAGCCATGTCAGGAAACAAATGGCTTGATTAAATTGGGTAATTATGGATAATTTAATAAAGGGTCTATTTATAAAGGTGTGATTAAGGTTTAGAGAAATCAACATGGGATTTTAGGCTCTTAGGTAGCTAACAACAGAGAGGTATGACCACTCTTAGCCCTAAAGAAGAACTCAGACAAAGGGGTTACTAAGAGCCATAGGCAAAACTAAATGGAGAGGGACAGCTGACAGGAGCTGTGGTCTTCCGTAGAACAACACAGACAACAACCTGTGAAGAGGCAGGGAGATAGCCAAGAGAATGAGTACTCAGACTTCACTATTTTTCTCTCCTTTATTTTGGGCTGGTGCCGTCCATTACCCAACCTTCACCAGAAGTGAGAGAAAAGGCAGCCCGTTGGTGCAGCCCACAGAGGTGAGCCTCATGGAGCACAAAGCAGGGAGGAGATGGAGAGTGGACCTGAGAAGCCAGTGGAAGATACTCAGCTCACTCCCCTCATTCATTAATGAATCCCATTAATTCTGTCTACAAAAATGTCTACCACACATGCCCCCTTTTCCCCATTCACACTACCTCTGTCTTAGTCCTTGATTGTATGACAAAAATAATCTCTCCTTTTAGACTTCTCTTAAATACATGTTGCAGCTAGTTAAGCTGGGGTTTAGATCTGAGTCTTCTGACATCAAATTCTTTCCCTTCTCCTCCTTCACACACACATATTTTAGAAATAAAATAATTGAAAATTCTTTTTTCTTTCTTTTGTGTGTGTGTGTGAATCTCAAGAATGAAGTTGGAGAAAAAGCCTTTTCCTGATTTTTCAGCTCTTGAAATTCACATGTTGGTCTTTGCTTCATCTTATCATCTGGATTTTCATTTTTGAAAATTTGAACATTTGTCAAAAATTTTCAGTGGAAATACAAATTCCACTTTCTTAATTATATTGGACTTGCAGGCCAAATGGTGAAAAATTTTGCTAGGCCATGCTGTTCTTTGGTTGTTTTGTTTAAAGAATCTGTACAGATTGAAATGCAGCTGCAAGTGTATTAGTGATTTTCTTTTGCTTACTTGTCATGATTTTTATCATTTGGATGAAAAACAGTATTTCAAAACCTGGCAGCATATTGACAAAAACAGAGGAGCACTTTGTGTAATTCTCTTTTTGAAAAACTACCTCTTTAAAAGACAAAGATTCCTGTTGCTACTTCTATTCACATATACTTCCAACAATAGATTTATTGACAGCTCTTAGATAAGGTTTAATTCTCTACCCTCTCGCATTTATCATGGTGTATACTTTTCTGCACGGAAAGAGACAAATCAGGCTCCTATCCTATAAGTGAATGCACAATAAAGAGGTGTCTTAGGTATATAGGTTCCTTTTGTTACTAATCTGTGACAGGTGCAGCGCTGTTTTTTCATAATGAGTTTAATTGGAGAGTGCAAGCCCACCCCCTTGAAACCAGCATTTAATGGAGCTGCCTTGGATTAAGGCCCAAGAGCTGTGAATGGACAGCTGATTTGGATAATCCCTGAATCTTCCAAACTATGCTTGTAAGTGAGTCTTCCTCAGCGCCCTTCTTGGCTGCTTATTAGGAGCATAACTGAAGATGGCTGTTAAGTTTTAGGCCTCCTTTCTCTTTTTTCCATTTTTCTTCCCTCTCTTTTATTCCCCACCAAAAGAAAAAGTCTCTGCTAAAGTTTCTGAGCTGGGAATGGCAGGCAGTTACAAATTTGTTTCCTGTCTTATTTCTGGCAAACTCATTGCAAAGTAATGGTGGCCCATGCTCAAGTGCACTTCCTTTGGGACCAGTAGCTGTAAATAAGATGCAACAAGCTGGTTGATAAGTTATTGTTCTTAAGGTAGCAGTGCCTTTTAGCAGAATGTTTGACCTTTTTAAAAATATTGCCTCAGGACTGTCTAAGACCCTCAAGGTCTATTTCTCATCTTAAAAATCCTCTGTAGGACAACACAGTGTGTGGCTTACAATCTTCAAATTGTTTAACATCTCTCTCTCTCTCTGTGCCTTTTCTCCCCTCATAATTATAGTTATGCTGGGTAATCTCCCTGTCCTTTTGCAAAATGGATTTTCCTTCTTCCAGTAACAGATACTTTTTATTGACATGGGATGCAACATGTTGAATATTTTATGAAGACTAAAGTATAGGTCAGGAGAGGTAAAAGTACTTTTATATATATATAGAGAAAGAATATTTTATGCAACTTGAAAATTACTTTGGGACTAATAAAACCCTGAAGCTTTATTATGTATTCTTGCATCAAGGTAATTGTCAGCTTTGATTTGAGTGGCTATGCAAAACCCCTTCATCGATACATTTTTTAAAATTCCATGTGGCTGTAAATATTTAATTGAACCACAAAATGGAGAGTTTCAGGAAACATGGTTTCACCTTGGGGAATATGGTTGTAGATAATAAGTCGAAATGTTTAAGTCTGCTTAGTAGAACCTCAGTAGTGTTAAATACTTGGAGTTTTTGTGATATACCTGCAAATTGTTTCAGAAGATTTGGACTGAGACAGAATCAACACAATTTCCTGTTAGTAAGCTGTGCTCCTGATACTTTGAGGAAGCAGAAAGCAGAATGGATTTATACATTTCTGTGACTGAATTGCAATCAGGATAGCAGATTGTCTTGTGTTTGATAGATACATGTTGTATTGTATCTCCTTCAGATGCAGCATTGTTTTACTGTTATAAACATAATGCCGACCATATGCATCTCAAGAGATATTTTTGAAATCTCAAATTGGCTCAAATTTCTGCCAAAATATGTTCAGATACTCCTAGTACATTATTTTCAAGTAGTCTTTACTACGGAAAGAGAAGTTCCCTGGATTTAATGTCTTTATTTCAGATACAAAAGTGAAGTTTTAGACTTCTTCTAACTCATGAGTTGGTATTGTCACACACATTCTATACAGTCCCAATCTTGTGCAAATAAAAAATTAGTAGTTATCGATTATTACCTTTTGAATGATCCACGGATACCTTAAACTTGACATTAGAAAAGATTTCCTTCATACCTTCTTCTTCTCCTGTACCAACTATTGTAGTTAATGCATCACTAAGCTGGACCTCTCAACTAGTCACTCTCAACTAGTCCTTTACTTTCTTTGTTGCTGGCTGGCTGGATGATACATGTTCATCTACTTCTCCCACTAATAATAGATTACATTCCTTTGACGAAGGGGGTCAGCAAATAACTAGGGTGAGTTATGGTATTCTGGCCACTAAATCAATTGTGGGGTGAGCATGTGACCGAAGTTTGGACCAATCAGAACTCTCTTCAAGAGTTTATTTCATTTTGTATTTTTAAATTATTGTAAGTTGGGAGAGAGGCAGTTTCTTGCCTTTAGGGTTATGTAGCTGGAAGAATGTGATTTGGGGCTTTCTGCGTCCGTGTTACTTCTTCATGTGGCATAAACTTGTCTACAGTAGAAGAGAATAGGTGGACTAACATCAGCAAGAGAGGGAGAAAGGATGCAAACAGCGTTTACATTCCCTGCACCTACCCCTGAGGGCCTTGAGAGCTGCGCTGGTTCCTGAAGTTTTCCTTTTGTTTCTGAGAGCTTCCAGCTTTTGCTTAACTGGAGTTGAGTTTCTGTCACTTCAAACTCAGACAGACTTGACTTTTGCATTCATTCAGTCAAAAAGCTCAGTGAATTATATTTATGAATCTGTTAACAGCCCCTTCATTTCATTCACGCTGCCACTGCTTTGGTTTAGGCCTCTGTCATCTCCTACTGGGACTCTGCCCCAACTCCACACCCCCACCCTGCCAATTATTCTTCTACTCCACTGAGTATAATTCCAAGGATTTTAACACGTTACTTTCCTGTTTCATTTTCTTTAGTGTCACCTCATGCCAAATTTCTAGGCGTGGTTTATAAGGTCGTTTGAAATCTGACTGCCTCATCTCTTATCATTTTCCCCAGTCCCAACTGCATCGTTCTGATAAACTTCTACTACCCTTTAAAGCTCAAATGTTCTCCACATAGAATTAATCATTTTTCCATTGGTGTTCTTATGCTTCATTTTATTTGTAGTAATTTCCTTCCATGTCTCTTTTCCAATCCCTACCAGCACCCACAGTATGAGCTATGACTGTGGGACTGTCTTTAGTTAGTCATCATTATGTTCCAAGGCCCCAGCAGGATACTTAGTTTCCTGTCTCACTTAGAGATCACCTTTCTAGAGTGTGTAGATTATTGTCCAGCAAATAATTTATTTTGTTCACCCTTCTACTGGTTCACCTACTGTAGGTGGGGTATGTTTGGGCTTCGTCACTTGGCTTTCTTTGGTCACTAGAATGTTCATGGGTGTACTGCAAGCAAGACTTTAAATGTGCTTTGTCTAATTTGGTTTGGCTTTAACATGCTGGCAAGTTGCCATGAGAACGGGTAGATGAGAGACATATAGAACATACGATGCCACCTCACGCTAGAACCCAGCCCAACCTACCTGCAGCCTAAAACAGAGCTGCCCAGCTCAGTGTAGATCAACCAAACCCAATCTGCAAACCTATGAGCTTAAAAAGAAGTGCTTATTGTTGTAAACCAGTGGAGGTTTGTGGTAATTTATTTTGCTATTACCTTAATGATGCATTTTCACTTTATAGATTTGAAAAGACCTGCAGCCAGAAAAGTCTAGACATGAACTCAGCAAGCGTTTATTAACACTTGCTAAGTTTAAAGTGCTGTACCAAATGTTACAGGAATGGCAAACATTAATTCAGAGAGATACATATATTAACATGGGTGCATCCTTCTTATAAGGTAAACTTAGCATTAGCCTAGAGCCTCAAATATGCAGGAGCTTCACTTGATGAAGTCCATTATATGGTGAAAGGAGTTGAAAATGTTACTTTGCTAGGCAAATAATAAAAGCAAGTGCTTCTCTCCCTACCCACCCCCCTTTTTTGGATTCTAAGTGTCAGTCTACTCAGGCAGGCTGCTGTAACAAAATACTCATAGGCCGCATCGTTTAAACAACAGACATTTATTTTCTCACAGTTCTGGAACCTGTAAAGCCCAGATCAAGGTCCCAAAGCTCCAGCAGGGTTCAGTCTCTGGTGGGCGCCCTCTTCCTGGCTTGCAGATGGCCTCCTTCTCACTGTGTCCTCACATGGCCTTTCGTTGGTGCCTGTGGGGAGAGAGAGAGGGGGAGAGGGAGAAGGATGGATGGAATGGTTGGGCTCTGTGGTGTCTCTGCTTATTAGGACACTAATCCTATCATAGCAGCGCCCCACTCTTATGACCTCATTTCATCTTAATTACCTTCTTATAGCCCCTATCTCCAAGTACAGACACTTTGGGAGATAGGTTTTCAACATATGATTTTTGCAGGGGTGGGGGCACAAGCATTCAATCTGTAACACTAAGTAACAACAGTTGCCTACTTTCATCCCGTAAAATAGATTGTATTCACCTATTGTATGCTTCTATGATACCACAGATACATCTCTTCTTCCTAACTCTTATCATACTTGAAGTGATTCAATTAATGTTTATCTTCTCTACAAGAGCCTAAGAACCCAAAGATACGGGCTGTGTCTGTATTTTTCACTGTAATAACCATAACAATAATTATATGTTGACCTATAGTTTATAGTCAATAAATATTTCAGTGAATATTTCATGAAAGATAAAAGTCGGTTAGTTTACTTTCCAAACAAAAGAATTGAGACCTTTGATATATAATTTTTACCTACTCTCAGGAAGTACTCCTTAAACATTTCCAGTAGAAATAGGAGCAAAAACAGTGACTCACACTATTTTGAGTCTTGAGTGGGATTTCTTTCATTATCATACATTCAATTCTCCTTTCCTGGGCTACTTGCTGAGAATACTAAATCCCAAAGAAAAAAGCCAAATGTTGCCTTATTACTAGTTAGGAAAGCCAATGAGAGATCTTTTACCTCTCATTTCTATTCTACTCTCACTCCACTGACTGACCACAACTGGACTTCTCTGGGAAACAGTCGACTCTGAGGCTCATACCTGGAAGCCTGATGGGTTATTCTGCTTCCTCTTCACTGAATTTCTGCTGGTTTCCATGCATGTAGAAGACACCATATGCATATGATCAACTTAGTCAATGAAAGCTGAATTTTATGACGGTTAAATAACTTTCCCAAGGTTATACAGCTTAGTGAGTGATGGAGCAAAGACTTGAAACCATGTCTGTCCGAATCACGGCTAGAGACCTTAACTACTGGACATTATAAGTGAGGGATAAAGAAAGTGAACTGAGAAGATGATGGGGAAAGATTAATTTTTAGAAACCACTTTGGAAGAGGTTGTGATTGAGCAAGGCCTTGAAGGCTTCAATAAAATGTCATAGGTGGTTATAGTTGACATTCAATATTATTCTACCTCAGCTTCAGGTGTATAGTGCAGTGGTCAGGCATCTACAGTCTACAAAGTGATCCCCCTGATAAGTCCAGTGCCCATCCAGCACCCTACATAATCTATACAACATTATTGATTATATTGCCCCATACTGTATTTCATATCCCCGTGATTATATTGTGACTACTAATTTGCACTTTCTAATTCCTTACACCTGAAACTAATTTTGTTTTTTAAAAAAAGCAGGCTTAAAAATAACAAAGTCATAGAGATGAGAGGGCTCCAAACTATGGGGATGACTTGAGTAAATGTGCCAAGACAGTACATGGTTGTGGAACAGAAATACATCTATGTATAAAAAGGCAGGAAATCCAATGATAGATAAAGTTGCACAGGTATATAGGGAAAAATTATAGAAGCTTTATGTGGCAGACTGATTTTTCATTTCATTCAGTTTTTTTTAAATTAAAGTTTATTGGGGTGACAGTGGTTAGTAAAGTTAAATAGGTTTCAAGTGTACAATTCTGTAATACATCATCTATATATCACATTGTGTGTTCACCACCTAGAATCAGTTCTTCCATCACCATATATTTGATCCTGTTTACCCTCATCTACCACCCCCCTTTTTAGGTGGTAGAAACGCCACCAAAGGCAGCTCTGTGTACTTTGGACCAAACGAGAGTGGAGAGTGGGGGGCTTGATGTGGTTAGTTAATACAGGCATGAAGGCCACTTAGGAGTTTGTTTTTATAGACTAAGTAAGAGAAGATTGAGAAGCAAGAAAAGGTGATGTGGGAATCTTTCAGAGTTACAATAGACAGTAATCCTGTCGTGAGCCCAGGGTCACAAAGGTAATTACTGATAGGTCCCGAGCTACAACCAGGTCTTCTGACTGCCATTCTAATCAATAGTCCATCTATTTAAAAATATGTGCCAGAAAGCATTTTTAATCTTTGAAGAAGAAATGACTTTGAAAATGTCACTCAACCTTCAAGTCTCTATTTTTATTCACCATTGGATGGTGAGATATAAAACATTAATTATTCATCTGTATTCACTGTTTAATTGCTGGTTAATAGCTCCTAATATATTGCAAGGAAATCATCTTGGTTGTTTACTTGGAAAATCAATTCCTGTAGATCAAGAAGAAAATAGGCTCTCAACTCCATGAGTCATACTACAGCTCTCTTTCTCAATGTCACAGAAGCCCAGGGCTGGAAGCAAGGGCCATTGTAAGTTTTGTATGGCCCAAAGCTTATGTAGTAGCAGAGGGTCGTTAAGAAAAATTGTACAAAATTATGAATATAAAATTATATCTTCAGAATAAGAAAGGAGAATATAATAAATTACAGGCACCTTAGGGATTCAGGTCCCTTTTTGCTGCCATCTCCTTGGGCTGTTTACCAAAAAGCTTCAAAGAAGTACGGCCTTGCTTTCCCTTCATATCAATACGCTCTGCGACTCCTGCCTTGTACATGAGGGAACCCTAAAGCTTACGCTTCATTTGCTTCTCAGTGAACCTACGTCTGGTTGAAAGGAACCCTGGTTATCTAGTCCAGACCTGCCAAATCATCATCCAACCCTTCCTTCAAGTTCTGTGGTGATGATGAACTCACATCTAAGATGGGCTCTTTTTGCTGAAAGGAAATTTCAGTATTACTATTTTTCATAAATATGGCTTCTTCCCCATGAAAGTTAATCCAACATTTAAAGAACATGATCAAGTGGGGAAGAAGAGTCCATCCCCTAACAAACGCTGTGTGGGTTCTTTCCTCTCACTGCTTCATGCGAGTCCTCATCAATCCTTGCTTGACCCATTGCAATATGTTTCTTTGTTTTATTACTGCTTGTGTCTCAAACTTTACCCAAGTCTTTCATTTTATCTTTACACTACTCCGAGATAAATCTTTTAGAAATGAAATTTGATGGCTTCTCTTTTGCTTAACATCTTCTAGTGTCTCCCCATTTCCTTACCCTAGTGTCCCTCTCAGTCTCGTGTCCTCAGACTCCTTGCATGGTTGGACCCTGGCCATAATGGCAACTCCCTGGCCTAGCCCTCCTGTCTCATTGCTCTGCGCTTTCACATAAGGTCTTTCTGCATCCTCCCATTTGGCATTTGGAAGACTCCTACTCATCCTTAAGTATAAGCCTCACCTCTGTTTACTCTTTGCCAGCCTTGCAACCCCAAGTGGGGTTAGGCTTTTCACTTTTATATCCCTATAGCACTTTTTGCATATCTTGACTATAATTCTTGCCCTGTTTTATTATAAGTACTTATTTCTTAGTTTCCCTCAATTGACTGATAGCCTCTTTTATCCCTCTTCACTACTTCTATGCAACCAGGACTTGTTCTCACCCCTCTGCATGTATCATCTCATTTAAGCCTCAAAGCAACTTGATGAGTTCACAGTTGGAACATTTGAGGCACAATATCAATCGAGTGTCACACAGCTAGTAAGGAGTAGAGCTGTGATGTTAACCCAGGCAGTCATTCCAGAGTCTGTGCTTTTAATAACTACTGTATGATGGTAAACTAGACTATCTGGTGAATAGCAGAATGCCTGCTACGTAGAAAGTGCTCAGTGAACATTTAGTAATTGAACTAAAGGGATACAAGATTTCTTTAGTTTCTTTTGGTAGCCAAAATATATTATTGCATTGCTGTATTTGGAGGTACTTATTGCTGGGTTCAGTATTCCTTTCACTTTTATTCTTAGAGAGTGTGCATTTTTGAGGACATTCGTGTAGTAATATGCATTTTTCAATGTTTTTCCTACTTTCAGCCTTTTCTGGAGGAAGGACTAATTATGATTCTGTATTGTTGGGGATTATTTAAACATTGAGGCAGCAACACAACAGTGATGTAAAACGACTGCATTAATTTCTGTCCCTTTGTCTTTCTGGTCTTTTGATCGGGAAAATGCACTAGTTTAAAAGCCTCCTTTTTTATGGTGAGCGAAGATCACACACATGTTCCCAGAAAGAAGTGGATTTACCGAGGGGAGAGAGCAACTCCTTTCCGTCTGGTAAATTGCCCCGTCCAGGGCTCCAAATGGTATCCAGAAAGAGGTCATTTCTCTCACATGGATGAGCGCTTTGTTTTCTGAGATCTTCCTAACCTGAATGCTGGAATCAGTATGGTTACTTTCCTTTAGAAGGTGAACATTTGGAAATTAATAGGCAGGACAGGATGGGAAAGTCGTATGACCTTTGCTAATTTTCCAGCATAATGAGGTTTTAATTTTTCTTCTTTACTTCCAGGGGCGCCTAATCTTTATTTAATATTCCAGTGTTGCTCACTTGTATGCTTTAGGTTTTCTTCTTTCAAAGAATCATGTAACTGAAAGAGGCTGCAGAGGGTCAGTTGCAAGGATCCCAGAATCCCAATTCAGCAGTTCCAATGGGCATTTTAATTCAGAATATTAGTCACATGTTGTTCCATGTCTAGATAATTTAAGATATTTCTCAGTTTAAAATCTCTTGTGTGAGATAAGAGATCTGACGAAAAAATAAATTAATAAAAAGGAGCCCTTTAGAAAGCAGAAAGAGAAATACCTTTTTGCATATAGTTTTTTTCTTTTTGAAAATACAAAGCTTATATATTTCTCTGTAGAGAGAGGCTTTTGAGAATTTGCTCCTTTATATTCCTAGAATATAGAAAAAGATATGGCCATAATAAAGAAGAAAAATAAGTACCTCATTATTTTGGAAAATCACATGAACTGTGTAACATAAGTTTTATTTAAAGAAAACAAGCCAACATTTAGAGATCAAGTACATAGGCTATTTAAGTTGACTGACTACTCAAAATAACTTTCAATGGACAAACACAGAAAAATAAAAACAAAGTTTTTATAATTTTAAAGATCCATTGTTGGAGAGTCTCATGGCTTTTTTGTTTTCATTTTTTTGGATCGATTTATGTTTCTCCATTGTAGACATAATAACTCACTTTTGCACAGCATCCTATGGTGTTTTTCTGGGAATTTTTCCATCAGAGCACTTGTTGTTTTGAATTGAAATGATCCACTTGTGTAATTATTGCTCCAGCTTGACTATAAGCTCCATGAAAATTGGGACTGATTTATTCATGTTTGTTTTCTCATTGTTCCGAGGTTTGGAACAGAATAGGCCTTCAAAATGTAGATGCAATGATGCTGTCATTTACATTACTTAAGGACTTTGGGTGTTTGCTACGTTTATTCAACAAATATTTGTTGAATATCTAATTTGGTCTAGACACTGTGACAGGTGCTGGTGATACAACATTAAACAAAACAGAAAAATATTCCTGAGCTTACATTCCTACCAGAGGGGAAAGAAATACACAATACCCATAGTTAATAAGTAATTTTTATGATATGCTTGAATTTGGTGAGTGTTGTGGGAAAATTAGAGCAGGTGAGAGGAATCAGAAATGTGGAAAGAGTATTTTGCAAATATTGAATATGGTGGTCAGGTTGAGCTCATCAAGGGAGTGAAATGTGAGCAACAACTTGAAGAAGGTTGAGGAGTCATCTATGTGGAATTGTGGGGAAAGAGAAGTTTAGGAGAGGGAACAGCCATTGCAAATCCCTCAAAGCTGAGGTGTGCCCAACATATAAAAGAAGTAGCAAGAAGTCCAAGTGGTACGAGTATAGTAAAGGATGAGGTCAGGCTGATGAAAGAGGCGGACAGATCAGATAAAATCTTTAAAACTTTTGGTTTTATTCTGAATGAAATGCTAAACCTCTTGAGGATTTTGAAAAAGGTGTGACACAATCTCTCATGCTTTGGAAAGATTACTTTGGCTATTTTGTTGAGAATAGAATATAGGGAGACAAACAAGGAGAACAGATAGGAGTATTCCAGGTGGAAGAAGACAGGCTTGGATAAGTGATATCTTAGGAGCTAATAAAAGTGGCTGGGTTCTAGATATATTTGAAAGGATTCCTTCATAAATTAGTTATTTAATATGACATTAACAGAAGACTCAAAGAGGGCTCCGATGTTTTTAGGCTTAAGCACTGACTGGATAATTTATATACATGATCTTATTTAATCTTTATAATACTACTATAAATAAAATATTTATCTCCTTTTGACAGACAAGAAAACTGAGATCTAGAACAGTTAGGAGATTTTCCCAAAGCTTCAAAATTAGTAAGTGGCAAGGGTAGGGTTCAAATCTATGTCTGTTTAACCCTGAGGCTTATGATCTTTCCATTACATAAGAGCAGAATAGTTTGTCTCCTAAAATTTGTAACTGTGGCCTTATGCCATAGATTTGGGTTTTAAATTTTCACATGTTGCTTTACATGGTGCCATCCTCCCCAAATGAAAAATTAATATAAAAAGGA
The DNA here is from genome assembly GCF_036562045.2 of Rhinolophus sinicus. Classification (NCBI taxonomy): domain Eukaryota; kingdom Metazoa; phylum Chordata; class Mammalia; order Chiroptera; family Rhinolophidae; genus Rhinolophus; species Rhinolophus sinicus. The sequence goes on along the minus strand of NC_133756.1, from coordinate 20,095,960 downwards.
GTAACAGGACGTATATATTCCTGGAGTTCCTAGAAGAAACAAATGGAAAACTTCAAAATCCCTGAAGGGTCATGCCCTCGATATTGACAGCACAAGGATTCCTGCAGGTAAGGTTCCAATGTAGGTGAGCTTAAAATTGAAAATTATAAAACACACAAGGAAACAATGTAGTGTGGATGGAAGGCAGCAAACTCAAAATACTAGGATCAAATTCCTAGACCTTTCAAAGGGAAGTTAAAAGCTCATAAGTTTAAGATGATTAAAGACATAAAAGGAGGACTGAAAACTCAACTAAAGATACTATAAAATAGATCAGGCATGTTTACAAAAGAGCCAAGTTGAACTTCAGGAAATGAAATATATAGTCACTGAAACTAAAATCTCTGAAGTTGGGTGAAATGTCTGATTAGACACAACCGAAGAGGGATTAATGAAGTGGAAGACAAAACAGAGATGAATAGAGGTGAAATATATAGAAGAGAGCTTACGTAATATTAAAATGAGAAAGACAGGAATTCTGGAATAAAATTACATAGAGGCAATATTCAAAGTAATAATTTATGAAAGATAGAAATCCTCAGATTCAGGAAGGTACAACTCCTGAAAAACATAAGTAAAACTAAATCCTTCAGATCACCTCTCCACGATATGTAGTGGTGAAACTACAGAATACTATACATAAAGAAAAGTTCTTAAAAACAACTAGGGAGAAAGAATACATTAAGAGGACTGATAGTTCTAAGGTTCTTGGATTTTGAGGAGAGGAAGCTAGAGATATTTAAATTTATATTTGTTATGGCAAGTATTCATCATAAAAAAAGTTAAGGCTAATGACTACTAGAACATAAATATAATGGAAACTTCCAAACTGGCAGAGGAAGACGAGAACTAAAGAAAACCTGATTAGTGGAAGAGAAGATAGGAGAAGAAGCATAACAAAAGTAGAATAATTAGGAAAAAAAAAGCAAGATGATAAAAACTCTTTCAGGAGTTGCAATAAATGTAAATGGACTCTATTTCTCAGTTAAAATAGAAAGATGTCCGGTGGATTGAAATATCCAACTATGGTATGATGAATGAAATCAGACTTAAGTTGGAGTAACTGGGTTCACAGGCAAGCTCTATAAATGACTTAGCTTTATCATCATAAGTAATTATCTTTTTATATCAGTTTCCTCACAGTAAAATGAGATTGATAATAGAGGCCTGGGATTATGATGTTAAAATGAGTTAATATAAATTTGATGAGTGTTTGGTACATAGTAAATACTATGTAATTATCAGCTGTTTATCCATTTAAAATGAAATGAACAGACTTTCCTAAGCATAAATTTTACTTAGTTCTTTCTCTGTACATGAACTCATATTTTCTTTTTACTTTCCCCACTGAATTATCCTAATACACTATATATATTTCTTTGCCTGGAAGTCTTTTATTGATCATCTTATTATGTCTCTGTTCTCTATATAGAAATATTAAAAAGGCTTATTTCCCATAATTTAAATGCTACAGATTAAAAATATTCTTTTGGAATAAATTATTGTAGCTATTAGTAGTTATTGTAGCTAATCATAACTGATTAAACAAGATAGGTATATTACTATTTTTGATACTAAACATAAAAATAGAATTATCAAAACATATCTCAGTGAAATGAATCGAGCTATCCTTCCTTTTGTTTATTTTGTAGTCATTCTAATAGGTGTGTAGTGGTATCTCACTGTGGTTTTAATTTGCATTTCCTTAATGATGAATGGTGTTTAGCTTCTTTTATGTGCTGTTTGGCCACACATACATCTTTTTTTTGTTAAGGGTATGTTCCAATCTATTGCTCTTTTTTTATGGGGTTGTTTGTATTAATAATGATTTGTAGAGCTCTTTTATATTCTGAATACAAATTCTTTGTCAGTGTGACAAATATCTTCTATCAGACGGTGGTTTCGCTTTTCATTTTTTAATGGTGTCTTAAAAGACCTTAAGTTTTTTTTTTTAATCAATTTAACAAGTTTTCTTTAATATTTCATGTTTTCCATGTACTAAATAAGAAATCTTTGCCTACTCAAAGGTCACAAAGATTTTTCTACAAGTTTCATAATTTTAGGTTTTACATTTGGATCTATATTCATTCTGAGTTAATTTTTGTATATGATTTTAAGTAAGGGTTGATTATCATTTTCAGCACCAGTTGTTGATAAGACTTTTATTTCCTCATTGAATTGCCTTGCAAATCAATTGCTTACATATGTATAGGTCTATTTCTGGACTCTAATCTGTTTCATTGATGTATATATATATCAATGTATTATATATATATACATATATGTAGCCTTGCTTACATATGTATAGGTCTATTTCTGGACTCTAATCTGTTTCATTGGTATATATGTATATATATATATCAATGTTTATATATATATGTGTATATATATATATATATACACATATATATATACATATACATTTACATATATATAGTCTTTTTTATTACCAAACTGTCTTGATTACTGTAGCATTTTAACATATATTTTTCATTATTAAAATTGTTTTGATTATACCAGGTTCTTTGTATTTTCTTACATGATTAGAATAAGCTAGTCAATTTCTATAAAAAGTCTTCTGTGACTTGATTGGGCTTCTGTTGTATTTAGTATACACACATCAATTTGGGAGAATTGCCATCTTCACAATTTTGAGTCTTCCATCCATGAACATATGGCATATATTTCCATTTATTTAGGTATTCTTTAAATTCTCTCAGCAATATTTTGTAATTTTTAGTGTAACAGACTTGGACATATGTGGTTAGATTTATTTCTAGGTATTTTGTGGTTTTGGTGTTAACCGTAAATGGGAGTCTTAAATTTTTATTTTCCATTTGTTTGCTGGTAGTACAATTGTTTGTTGCTGGTACAATCGATTTTGGTATATTCATTTTTATCCTGTTACCTTGCTAAATTTTTTTTATTAGTTCAAACAGTTCTGTATATTTTCTGAGATTTTCTATGTAAACAACATTATCATCTGTATATAAGGACAGCTGTATTCTTTCTTTCCTAACTTTTATGCCTTTTGTTTTTCTTGCTTGTTAGCTTGGTCCTGCAGAATGATGTTGAATAGGTGTGCTGACAGTGGACATCCTTACCTTGTTCTTCATCTAGGGAGAAGCAATTGAATCTTACACCATTACATATGATACTAACCGTAATTTCTTTTTTAAAAGTTTCTTGCCACTTATCAGTATCGGGATGTTACTACTATTCTTAGTTTGAGGAATTTTTTAAAAATATGAATGCGTGTTAGATTTTGTCAAATGTTTTACCTGCGTCTATTGAAATAATAATGTAGTTTTTCTCTTTTATGCTGTTAATATGGCGAATTTCTTGATTTTCAAATGTTAAACAATCTTGCGTTCTTTAGTTAAACCCTACTTAAACTTATTTGGTTAAATTTTTTGTAAGTGTTTTATACTTTGTGGTGCTATTGTAAATGGAATTGTTCTCTTAATCTCATTTTGAGCTTATTCATTGCTAGTGTTTTAGAGATTCAGTTGATTTTTGTACACTGACCTGTATCCTGCAACTTTCCTGCAACGTTTTCTTTTAGCTTAAATATCTCTTTGTATGTGGATTCCTTAAGATTTTCTATATAAATGATCATTTCATCTACAAATGGATATAATTTTTATTTCTTCTTTTTTAATATGAAAGCTTTTTAAAAAATCTTGTCTTCCTGCTCTGGCTAGAATCTCCACTACAGTGTCCAGTAGAACTGGTGAGAGCAAACATGCTTATCTTCTCCCTAATCTTAGGAGGAAAGCTTTCATTCTTTAACTGTTAAATATGTTGTTAGTAGTGTTTTTTTTTTAGATTCCCTTCCATTCATTTGTATTTCAGTGTTTTTATCATGAAGAGTGTCAAATTTTGTGACATGTTTTTTTCTGCATCTATTTATGATAATATGGTTTTTGACCTTTATTTTGTTAATATGGTATATAGCATTAATTGATTTTCATATGTTAAACCAATATTGAGTTTATGGGATAAATCCCACTTGTCATGATATATAATCATTTTTCTATATTGCCGGATTTGATTTGCTGTCATGTTGTAGCATATTTTAGGGTCAGTATTCATTCATAAGGGGTATTGGTCTGTATTTTTCTTGTGATGTCCTAGATTTTAGCAGCAAGGTAATCCTGGCCCCAAAGAATAAGTTTGGAAGTATTCTGTCCATTTTGGAGGGAAGAGTTTGTTAAGTATTGGTATTCATTTTCTTTAAAAGATTTGTAGAATTTACTGGAAAAGACATCTGCACATGGACTTTTCCTGGTGAGAAGACTTTTTTATTATTAAATCAGTAATACTTTTTTATTTTATGTTTATTCAGATATTAATATTTTTTCTTTAGTAAATTTTACTCATGTCTTTCTAGAAGTTTGCCCATTTCATCTCATTAGCTGGCATACTGTGGTCATAGTATATCTTCTTTTTAATTCCTGATTTTACAAATTTGAGTCCTTTCTTTTTTTCTTAGTTAATATAAGTAAAAAATTGTTTATTTTGTTGATCACTTCGCAGAACAATTTTTGGTTTTTGGTTTTCTATTCTCTATTTATTTCTACTTATTTTTTTCTGCCTTCATTGGGTTTAGTTCCTTTTTCTTTTTCTTTTAGCTTCAGAACCTGAAAGATTAGAAAGATTAGGTTAGTGCTTTCAGATTTCTTTTAATATACGCATATACAACTACATATCCTCTGCAATTACTGCTTTCTATGCATCCATAGCTTTTGACAGGTTGTGGTTTAATTTTCCTTTATGCCGAGATATTTTCTAACTTCCCTTGTGATTCCCTCTTGAACCTCTGGGTTGTTTAGGAATGTATTGTTTAATTTCCAGTTTCTGAATTCCTTAAATATCCCTCTGTCACTAGTTTCTAATTTTATTTCTTTTTTAAAAAATTAAATTTAAATTTATTGGGGTTAAAATGGTTAGTAAAATTACATAGGTTTTAAGTATACAATTTTATAATATATTATGTATATATCACATTGTGTGCTCACCACCGAGAGTCAGTTCTCTTTCTATCACCATATATTCGACACTCTTCTTCCATCCCCCTACCCCCTTTACCCTCTGGTAACCACTAAACTGTTGTCTGTGTCTATGAGTTTTTGTTTCTTTGTCTTGTTCGTTTGTTACTTTCAGCTATGTATCTCATGTATGAGTGAAGTCATATGGTTCTTGACTTTTTCTATCTGACTTATTTTGCATAGCATAATAATCTGAAGTCCATCCATATTGTTGCAAATGGCAGTATTTCATCTTTTCTTATGGCAGGATAGTATTAAAGCTGCAGTGAACATCAGAGTACATATATCTTTATGGATAAATGTTTTCAGATTTTTTAGGTAGATACCCAGGAGAGGAATTGCTGGGTCATATGGTAATTCCATTCTTAATTTTTTGAAGAACCTCCACACTGCCTTCCATAGCAGCTGCACCAATCTGCATTCCCACCAACAGTGTGTGAGGGTTCCCTTTTCTTCACAGCCTCTCCAAAACTTGGTATTATTTGCTTATTGATGATAGCCATTGTAACATAATTTTCAACAAAGGAACCAAAAACATACAATGCAGAAAAGAAAACCTATTTAATAAATGGTGCTGGTAAAATTGGAAAGCCACGTGCAAAAGAATGAAACTAGACCGCTATGTACCAAAATTAACTCAAAATAGATAAAAAACCTAAACATAAGACCTGAAACAATAAACTGCTTAGATGAAAACACAGGTACCAACCTTATGGACCTGGGGTTCAAAGAGGATTTTATGAATTTGACCTCAAAAGCAAGTCAAGTAAAATCTGAAATAAATGAATGGGACTATATACAATTAAAAAGCTTCTGCATAGCAAAATAAATCATCAACAAAACAAAGAGGCAACCAACCGAATAGGAGAAGATTTTTGCAAACAACACCTCCAATAAGGGGCCAATATCCAAAATACTTACATAAGGAACTCATACAACTCAACAACAAAAAGGCAAACAAGCCAGTTAAAAAATGGTCAGAGGACCTGAATAGACATTTCTCCAAAGAGGACATACAAATGGCCGATAGACATATGAAAAGATGCTCTACATCAGTAATCATCAGAGAAATGCAAATAAAAACCACAATGAGGTATCACCTCACACCAGTTAGAATGGCTATCATCAACAAGACAAATAGTAACAAGTGTTGGAGAGGCTGTGGAGAAAAAGGAACCCTGATTCACTGTTGGCGGAAATGCAGATTAGTAGCTGCTATGGAAGGCAGTGTGGAGATTCCTCAAAAATTTAAGAATAGAATTACCATATGACCCAGCAATCCCTCTCCTGTGGATAAACCTCAAAAATCTGAAAGCATTTATCCATAAAGATATATGTACCCTAATGTTCATTGCAGCTTTTATTTAAGGTGGCCAAGATATGGAAACAACCAAAGTGTCCTTCGATAGATGATTAGATAAAGAAGGTGTGGTATATATACACAATGGAATACTATTCTGCCATAAGAAAAGATGAAATACTGCCATTTGCAACTACATGGATAGATCCTGAGATTATTATGCTTAGCAAAATAAGTCAGAAAAAGTCAAGAACCAGATGATTTCACTGATATGTGGGATATAAAACTGAAAACAACAAAAGCAAAAAACAAAGAAACAAAAACTCATAGACACAGACAATAGTTTAGTGTTTACCAGAGGGTAAGAGAGGAGGGGGTGGTAGATAAAGGTAAAAGGGATCAAATATATGGTGATGGAAGGAGAACTGACTCTGGGTGGTGAACACACAATGTGATATATAGATGATGTATTACAGAATTGTACACCTGAAACCTTTGTAACTTTACTAACAGTTGTCACCCCAGTAAACTTTAATTTAAACACACACACACACACACACACACACACACACACACACACAAATTATTTAATTTCAGGCTATTTGCATATTGCTGGGTCTTACTTTTTTATTCATATCAAAAATGTCTGCTTTTTTATTGGAGTATTTGTTCTATTTATATATCTGTTCCATTTGAATGTAATTATTGATAGTTGGGCTTAAATGAACTATCTTGTTATTCATTTTCTTATTATCCCGTCTGTTTCTTGTTACTCTGTTACTCTTACTGCCTTCATTTGGGTTAATAAAATTTTTTTTTGAATTCTGTATTTTCTGTATTGCCTTCTTAGTAATACTATTTTAAATTTGTTTTAATGGTTATAGAAATAACAATATGCACTCATAATTTATCAAACTTTTATCCAACTTCTAAAAACAAGCACTCATTATTTATCAAACTTAAAAAAAATTTTTTGGAATGTTTTTAGGTTCACAACAAAATTGAGAGGAAAGTATAGTGATTTTCTATACACTTCCTGCCCACAGACGTGCATTGATTCCCCATTATCCATTTACCCCATCGAAGTGGTACATTTGTTACAATTAATGAACCTGCATTGCCACATGATAATTACCCAAAGTTCATGGTTTACATTAGGGTTCATTCTTGGTGTTGTGTATTCTCTTATTTTGGATAAATATATTATTACAAGTATCCCTGATTATAGTTACATAGAGTATTTTCACTGCCCTAAAAATCCTCTGTGCTCCGCCATACATCCCTTCTCCCTGCAACCTCTGATCTTTTTATTATCTCCTTTGTTTTGCCTTTTCCAGAATGTCATGTGGTTGGAATCATACAGTATGTTACCCTTTCAGATTGGATTCTTTTGCTTACTAAAATACATTCAATTTTCTTCCATATCTTTTCATGGCTTGATAATTTATCAAACCTTTTTAAGAGTCAATATTTTACCACTTCACACGTAATACTTTATGCTTGGTACTTTGAACTTTGCGATTACTACTTCCTTTTATTTTAAATCATTCCTTCTGCTTTATACTTCTCACCTCACAAATGTAGTAACTTTACTAAGAATTGTCACCCCAATAAACTTTAATTAAAAAAAAAGAAAAAAAGAGAAAGAAAAATTAAACTCCTTGAAAGCAGAAAAATAAAAAAAATTGGTATCAGTAGAACTAGTAAAAGCAATAATTTAAAACTTTGACACATTTAGGGTTAAAGTTTAACTCTGAGTGGTTCTTTTGGAGAAAGACACTAGAGTTCATTTTAAAGCAGTATAGTGCTGTGCTCTTCAAGTACAATACAATACTAATTTCTCAGTCAATTGTGTTGGCGTCTATAGACATCTTTACTCTTCTTTAGCTATTGATGATCTGGTTTGGGAATTCACCACACTCTGATTTATTGTTTATACTATCCTACATTTTGGGCAAGTCACCGCTCATTTGAATATCAAAGAGAGACAAAGAATGGAAGTCACACCTAAGTTTTACACATTTTTGATATAACTCAGTTTTGTTGGTGGAAAAAATGGAAATTAGTTTTATGGTTATTTGTGAATTTACCATTATTATTTTTATGTAGTAACTACTTCTGATTTTTGTTTAAAACCTTATTCTACATATTCTTTCACACGTTCTGGTAGAAGTTTGGAAATATACCAAACACAGTACAAATGCATAGATAGCCCTGTTGTGAGTGTTAACTAAGATCAAATATGTTAGAGGTAGTTTGTATACCATAAAGCTTACTACAAAATACTTAAGGCCTTATCATCCTTGTTTTTTGAACTATGAAACTGAAGTTTGGTTGTGATTTGTACTTTGTTTACTGGGGCTTGCCATGTGCTCCATACAACATCCCAATCTGTCAAAGACACAAATGGATCTGCTGGGTCATAAGGACTGGGAAAGCTGCTTGTACCACAGTCTGGCCTAGCTGAGAAACTCCTCTTATCCTGGGCGGCATTCAGAGTTGACAGCCTCAGAAATTGTGAGTGCTGTACCTACAAGTACCGAATGATGACAGATGTCACTGTCAGAGCTCATACTATTTAAATATATGTATCATTGAGTGGCATGGACTGCTATTAAAACCCTGTTCTCTTAATTTTCATTACCAGGTAACCTTGGACGGGTGGACCAGGTCTCTGAGTTTGAGTATGATTTGTTCATTAGGCCGGATACCTGTAATCCACGCTTCCGAGTCTGGTTCAACTTTACTGTTGAAAACGTGAAAGAATCACAGGTGAGGGAAATAGTAGATACCTTCTGTGTGGTTTTGGTAAGAAGATCATGCTTTTGTTTCATTTTAAGAATATTAAAATACAATGATTGTGTTAGGAATGTATTCTTGTGTATGTAAGCAATGATATAGTTTTGTTTCAAGAGATACAGAGAAATAGGTATAATATGCTGGTTTTGTCATCTGAAAGTTATTAAATAATACAAATAAGTTATCTGAGAACAAAAAGTGTTCTTTACAGATTGAAGCATTAGCATGATGTGCTAGGTTTCCTTGAGGAACACTGTAAGGAACCACTGGAAGTAACTTGTGTATTATGTTTATTATAAAGTGCTGTTCTCTATAGTATTTCTTCTTTAGAAAGACCTGTGTGTCATTACACATTTCTCACAGGCTTCAATTTCAGAAAAAGCTTTTCTTCTATAGAATAAGATGTTTGTATCTTAAAAACAATGTGATTCTTGTAACTCATCCTATTTTACCTTTGCTTTGGAAATTCAGAGCCAATTTTACAGTCCTTTCTGATGATTTTTGGAAAACTTTTTTTTGCTTGTGTTTCTGTGTACTGGCTTTTCTTTTATTCCAATTATATGAATCTGTCTTTAACTGTGATTTCTTCATCTACATTTTCTAACAGTGTATGTTTTTATAATCCTGTTCAAATCTGCTTTGAATGGGAGAGTGTATTGATGAAAATAGAACTAAATACATATGCTTTGAACAAACATTAATAAAAATCTAATCCTAAGGAATCAGTTATCATTCTGTTATATTGAGACAGCTGATCATGGAAGACTATACAAACTTTGTACACATAGTGATACAATTCTTTTAAGCAGATGGGAACATAGCCCTATAACCTAACCTCTGTCTTCTTCCTTCAGGATCATCTTTTTCTTTAGTATATTTTTGGGAGAAAGTGAGGAGTTTAATTTCCCCTCCCACGTCAATCTGTCCTGTTTTCTTTTTCACCTGGTTGCTTGCTTCTCTTCATTTCTCTCAACTGCAGCTTGAGTCATGTGTCAGGCAGAGGTCAGTGTCTAGAATTTAGGGATTCTGGGTCTTCCTTGACACAGTGCTGTTCCTGGGACACCAGCTGCAGCAGAAGAGGGGTGCAGACACAGCCATTTCACTTTACTTCTGAGTCTCCTGATTCTCTACAACACCACTGACATAGGACTTGGTGTATGTAACGTTTACTGAAGTTTAGGGGCTGACTGGAAGGAATTCAATATATAGGAGAGCTCTGAACATTGTTAGCTAAATTTTATGTATCTCAGCACTGTAGGAGAGGTGGGGGGAAAAGTTAAATCCCACTCAGAGAGCTGCTCAAGGACAATCTTTAGTTCCTAGCTTTGCTTCTTGGGTTTACGTCTCTCCCATTGGGGAATTCCTTTTTCGGTTATTTGTATTAAGAATAACAATGTTTCCCCCATACACCCATCCTAGGAAAACCTACACTTTACATACAGGGGCTCTCCTGACCCTAGGATTGTCCAGCTTGTTCCACAAAGACAATTGATAATTCTTGAAGTACATTTTTCAGTCTGTGTTACTGAATCTTGAGAATATAACTCACAGCAGGAAGCTGTAGCCACACGTACTAGACTGCGTCTCTAAGATTGGGTCACCTATGACGATCTCTCTGCTAGATGACGCCAGCCTACAACATTTCATTCTTCTGTTGGCGTTCCTCTCTCACGCCAGTAACTTACAGCTGACACATACACACACTACTGAAAAACAAACGATAATTCTGAGGCAATATAGTCAATTCACATTTTCATAAAAGTAGTATAATCTGCTAAGATTTCTAAATTCACAAAGGGGATTACTCTTTTCCTCTGTATGCGCAGCATATGTATATCCTTCAGCTTGCCTACTGATCCAGGAATCCACTAACTCCTAAGAAATGAGACCTGTTACTTTTCAAACAACAGTGTCCTCTATCCTCATTATATCCTTTGCTAAATAGAGACTTCGTGGAAGCTCTGAAATTATAGTGTTTCTTTAATTTTGGGCAACATTAAGTTCCTAGCCCAGTTTTTCTTTCACTTTGGTCTCTCTGTAAAGAGTATCCTTATGTGGTTCCAATGGTCAGGAGGAGTGGGGGAGGTAACATGACTGGAGGGTTAGGGAAAATGTGTGTCTTAAGTTTATCTGAGATAGTCTTCTGTACAAGTTGCTCATACATTTCAGTTTCTTGTGCTGTGCTCCTCTAGTTTGCTTACAGGTATATTTTTTGTTTGTTTGTTTGATTAAACTGTCTCTTCCAGAGTGTTGTAAGTTTCATATTACATGCTAAATTCATGCAGGCTCTTTTGCAGTCTTGTCTATCAATTCAATAAGCAAGTAGCATGACTTCGTGCCAAGGGATTACTGTAATAAGAGAATTGATGCTGTTTTTGGATCCTAATTTTTAAAGCTGGAGTACCAATGTTTGTTATGCCTCTCTGGATTCATTCTTCATACCCAGTGCTATCTTACCTTTGTGATGATTAAAAATCACGAACGTATTTATCTGGTTTCCTGGAGCCTGATGCTTTATCAGCCTCTTTCTGTGGGCCATTGCTTTATCAACTGTAATCGCATTATACATTTATGGAAATCTGTCTCTAGAAGGCGTAAAGATCTCCTGGAAAGATACAATATATATCTCTAGCTCACAGGATATTTGTTTTCATGGTTGTCTACATGAAAGAGAATGATTTCACTATTACGTTTGACTTGTGAGGTCTGCTTTTGTAATGTCTCTTCTTATAATCTTTTTCCATCTCTCCAATTTCCGTTAAAATGAGACCTGCATGAATCTAATCTGGTCAGGAACCTTATTTAGGATTTGGTACTAGCGGGCAAAAGAAATATTAGTCATCAAAGCCTAACTTCTTTAAATGAATGTTAAAAATCGTAGCATCAAATATATTGTAAAAATACATCTAGCTTTTGGGTTATTTTTCTTAATGTTTTTGGGAAGTCATAAAAATTTGGAACATACAGTCCTGTATTCTAGGATTGATGTATTAACCTCCAAAAGTAGTGGCTAAATAGTGCGTTTGCAAGAGTCTATGAAAACTAAACATCCTGGTACCTTTATTGAAAAGTAATTTTCTCTCTGAAAAGCCTGTATTACATATTCTTATGTGGAAATTTATTATTGATGCAGCAGAACATTCATGTGATGTGAAAGCAAATCATTCTATTTAAATACTCATGGTAAAACTTTAGCCAATAAGAGGAAATAAAACAGTGTGTCTCAAGTATTTAAACTCTGTTTTCTTTCCTTTATATTTGTCATATCTTTTTGAATTTATTTTTCCTCTTAACTAATTATAAAAGTAGTCAATGCTCAATGTAGTAAATTTGTAAATTATGGATAAATATTAGCAGAAGAAAAGCACACACACCCACCCACCTACACACCCATAATCTTACTACCAAAAGCAAATACTATTAACTTTTTGGTATATTCATTTTTAGGCTTAATTTATTTTCCATTTTATTTTTTGGAGCATAATTAAGCTTGCATTGTATATACTTTTTTATGTCTTGTGTTTAAAGAAACAGAACAATGTCAATGTTTAAACAAAGCAATTTTAAACATGGCTGTGCAATAGCTATTTACTATTGAACTGTTTCCTTATTCTTGGGCAAAATGATTTTCCCCCCCATTAATTGTTGTTATAAATAACACTGCAGTGAACATCTTTATGTATGAAATATTCTTCACATTTCATTTTGCTTCCTTAGGATAAATTCCTATGAGAGGAATTGATGGTCAAAGGATATGAATATTTTAAAGACTCGATACATATTTCTAAATTGCTGCCAGAAAATTTATACTATTTTGCTATCCTAAAAGCAGTGAATGATATGCTTTGCCTTGAATTTCTTGCATTGTTTTATGAACTAAGGTATTCATACATTTAAAATAAATTGATTCTTTTTCTGTGAAACTTCACATAAATAAATGGGATGTGATGCAAGTTTTGGGCCTCTAGTCATCAAGGAATTAATTGCATTTCAATAATAATGTGCGACAACAAAACAGACCTATTTATTATTTTCACCTTTTTCTGAGTGTGCTAACAGATTGTCCTCTGAGGTAATTTAACAGGAGATTTAAAAAGAGAATTTTTTTTAACAACGAAGTATTTCTTACATTACTGTAAGCAGTAATGTAGCTTAAATACACATGCACACATACACGTACACACAACCACACACACACACACACACACGCACACACTCTCTTTTATGTATGACATGTCTGAATTGGACCTTAAAATTCCGAGAGAAGAGGTGGTTATAGAGTAGGACGAGTGAAAGAAAACTGAACGATTGCGGTAATTGCAATTATTGATAATATCAAGGTATAGATTATGAGTATGGGAGTAGCTAGATGCAGTGTAATGAAGATAAAATATTGGAGAAGAGGAACTCAAAGTAGCCAGAATGTTGGAACGACTGTTTTTGTAGATATTGGAGGAATTATCAGCAAGGCCTGAGCAACAGTCACTGAAAAATGCGGAGGAAGGACACAGGAGTAGTGGGATGACATCAATGATGACAGACAGAGGAGTGATAATGTGATGAGATGAGATTCAAAACTACGTTCATGGAAGTGAAGGCTCCATATTATAAAGACGTTTGTTCTCCTCATATCAACCTAATTTTAATACAATTCTAATCAAAATCCCCCCCACTTTTTTTTCCTTTTCCATAGGACAAGCTGATTCTAAAATTCATGTAGAAAAGTAAAGGGCTAAAAATACCAAGGCCAACTCTGAAGAATAATAATGAATGGGTACATGTTTATTTTGTGGAAACTTGTATTTCAGCTAACATTTTTTTATTTATAGCAATAATGATTAAAGTATGGCATTGGCACAAGAATAGACAAATAGTCTAAATGGGCAGACTGGAACTCAGAAACAATACTATTTATATAAGGGAACTTGATATATGACAGAGGCTACATTGCAAATTAGTAGCAATAGTAGTGTGTATTCAATCAACAGAGTTGTATGGCAGACAATACCCGTATCTCATACTATTTTAGAAAAACCTTGTAGATTGATTAAAGACTTAAATATGAAAACAAATTAAAATTTGAACTCTGAAAATAAATATAAACATTTTATTGGCTTTGGAAGTAGGATTGAATTTCCTGTGCAAAGTACAGAAAAGCAAAATCATAAAGAAATAAGAGTGACACTTTTGAATTTGTAAATATAAGGTCCATGTGAGAAAAGACCCAAAGTTGAAAGATATGCACTACCCTGTTAAAAGAAATTTGTGCAATTTATTACAGGTATAAGATTGGTATCCAAAACATATAGAGAACTCCTACGAAAAAAATAAAACTAAACTAAACAAAACCACCAAATAAACGAAAGCCTTAAATAGGCAACTCACAGAAGACAAAGTGATAAAGCAAATAGAGCTATTCTCAAACAGGTTGCGTTGGGAAGAAGACATTTTTTTAACATTAAGAAAAAGAAATCATATGGTTCTCTACTTTTTCTGTCCTACTTATTTCGCCTAGCATTATAATCTCAAGATCCACCACCAATAAACTTTAATTAAAAAAAGGGAAAAAGGAGAGCTATCTCTGTCAAGTACTCTGGCATGTAAAAAACATCTCTTGCTTCTGATTGTTCAAGGGTTGTGATCATACTAAAGTGACGTGGGAAAAAGCCTGAGCTTTGGCATCTAGGTCTTTTGTTCTGTTACTTGCTGGTTTTGTGTCTTTGGACAAATTACATAACCCCACTAAACTCCAGTTATTCATCTTTAAATTTGGTTTACTACTGCTTACCTTGAAGTATTGTTTTGACGATTGATAATAGATGTTTACAAAACATGTAAACAGTGTCTGCACCACAGGTACCTATTTTTATTATTAGTTTCAGTAACTGTATTTACTGAATGTGATTGATGGCACATTTACTTTCAGGTGGTCTTTGTAAAATATATATAAGTTAGCTATGTTTCTGATTCATGGAGCCAGAAGTTCTTTGTTCAAGGAAAAATCAGAAGATAGGGTTATATTCAATATATGAAATATATGGAAAGCTTAAATAGCTTGCATATCAACTATATTGTATCAATTTAGTGTAAATATTGCCAATAGGAACACATTTTCATTCTTTTAAGTAGACTTCTGTTGTTTTCACTTGAAATCTTTTACAGAGATGAATTTGAGTTTCTGGGAATTGATAGTAAGGCTAAGAACTAAACCTGGAAATAATTGTTTGTATACAGTATTTATAATCATGATATACATATACATCAATGCGCTGGTGAATTTGGGAGCCTTGCTAGTACCTGTCTTATAATTTCTCATATGTAGACTTTCGGCAAACAACTTTCACATTCAAAATTAGTGTATCACATGCAATTTTATACTAAGATTATGCTTGTCTCATTGACTCTATTGTTCTACTGAGTTATATGATAAAATCATAGAAAAATTACATTTGAAATTGATATCTTATTATGTGTCAGTAGAAAGAGTTGATTAAAATAAAATGAAAAACGTGTAGTATCTAAAACAGAGTGACTTTGATATAATTCAGAAATTTTCTCTTCAACATTTAGAAATATTATATTGTTAAATGTGTGCCATCAAGTGAAAATACTACAAATGCCCTGGATAAATTGCAATGAAATATGGTAGCATTTCCTTTTCCTTTTCATTGTCTTTCTCCTTTTCTCTCAAAGGTAAAAAGTTAATCTATAAAATATAGTACCTGATGACCCAACAGTATTTATTGTGTTATGTTTAAAAAACATGTCTGAATAAATAGCTTTTTTATTCTGGGTATTTAACTTACCCTGCATATGATTGGTGTTAACTGATTTATTTATTTTTTTAATTCCCTCGATTGTGCCTAATTACCTAATTGAACTATGTAAAGATGGGAGCACATAGGAAGCAAAGAAGCTAAGCTCCTTTCTCTTACTGAATATGTCTGAGTAGGTAATGAGTGCTTCTATTGAGAGGTTGCAACATGTAATGGACAGTAGACATGAACAGTCCTGAATTAAATTCAAGCTTAATAACTACTTACTAGTTACTGGCTTTCAGCTAGTTACTTAACCTCTCTGAGTCTTATTTTGCATATTAAATAATATTACTTCAAGGCATTGTTTAAATTATGAAATAATTAAATTTAAATTATGAAATTAAATAATGAGCATGTAGTAAAGATTCTGGAATATGGTTTACTTTTAGAAAATGTTTGTTAAATCTAATCAAGAAATATTTATTAAGAGCCTGTTATATATCAGGCACTGTGTTAGGCACTGAAGATATAATGGCCAAAAAAAAAAACGCTTACATTTTAGTGAGCAAAGCAGAAATGGGTCAGAAAATAAACATACCGAATATTAATTTAGTTTAGTGATAAGATTTATAATGAGAGTAAACCTTATCGCAAAACTAAATTATTTTGGATTCTAAGGTACTAACACTCACTGTCTAAATCTTATGTGCACAATAAAGTTCAAATGATTCTCTAACAACTGTAGAACATTGTTGCAATGTTGTTTATTGGATAAACAAATAGCAATGGTTGATAAAAAAATGGGAGTATGGCTAGGGACGATAGTTTCTTTTATTCAGCAAACATTTTGTTGATCCACTGTGAACCTAAGCATTTATATCAAGCAATTCCGTTTTGTACTTAGAATATACACTCTAGCAATGAGGATGAGTCAAGCGTACAAAAACCTGTAAACCAATATATAAAATAGCAAGTTTAATACTAGAGATGTAAGTTACAAAAATTTATCACTTTATTTGGGCTGGGGTGTCAATGAATAGATAAAGGAAGATGACAAAGATAAGACAGTATTTAATCTGGTCCTTAAAGCCAGTCTTGAATAGAAAAATTCATCATAGTCGAATAACTATTATAAACCTGATATGATGCCCAAGGTATCAATTTCATAGTGAATAAATGGTAGAAAACACAATCAAATCATATCATGGTGCCAATTTATATGAAGCAAAACACATCTTGGTATTTTTATTAAAATTGTAAAGTTGGTTGTAGAGTGGGGTAGTCATATCTCACCATTCGTTGTGCTTCAGTATCAGCGTTATATGATGTGATGTAACATGATTATCTGTTCATGCAGACAGTTCTCATATGAGCTTCACATTGAGGAATTTCATGATAGATTTTTTTCTTACTCTTTGTGTGTGGTTTTTAACTGCTGAACAATTAAAAAAGACCCAAATTTAGATTGGAAACTTATTGTGACATAAACTTATAAATATTGCTGTTGCAATATAAATAAAACACAGATGTAGAAAGTGAAAAAGATCTTTATGCAAATGAAACTCTGGATACTAGAAACAGAACATTTTAGGCTAGATGAGTCTTAAAACTATGGGTTGTTTGGCTGATCTACTGCCAAAGGAATGAGAGATTGATATTTAAATTTTATGCAAAGTTTCATGGGTAGTCTAAGCCTTGCTTTGGCAGAACAAAAGCAGTGAAAGAATGAGAAAAAGGCACTGAAACTTTCATAGGCTTTGATTTGTTGTTGAACGTATGGAAAAGCTTTGGAGTCTAACTAGATGAACTGTCAGAAACTCTATTATTCTTCCTTGTGAATCTGGAATGACCCAAACTGCTTGGAACTTGCCCTACTTTTGTAGTCATCTGTGGATTTCAGCTAGCTTGCATATAGCATTCTGTAAAGTGACAAACTAAATACTGATGACTCTTTGATCTTGAACTCTAGTTTTACCCCATCCATCTTTCCAGCTGGCTGCCAGATACCTCCACGTTAATATTGAACAAAACAGTCTGTGCTCTCCCAAAGTCTTTATCTTTTTTCAGTCTTTTCTTAGTTTATTGTATCACTGTGTACTTGACTACCCAAAATAGAATCTTGCGATTCCTTCTTGATGATTCATTTATAATTCATGCTGTCCCTCTATCTGAAAAACCTTTGTATAATTCTTACTCTGCCTGGCTAACAAATCCTTTTAAGATATAGCTAAGATCTCTTCTCTTCTGAGAAGCTTCTCCTTATTCCCAATAGCTTTTATTGGTGATTCTAACACAGCATGGTTACTACATGATGTAATTGATGGTTTGTAAGCCACTTTGTCCCTTGGATTTTTAGTTCCTTTATATTAGGAACTAAGACTTAATGATATATTATTTATATTTCTATAAATAGAGCTTATTTAATGAGCTAATACTGGGATATAATAAGCATCAATAACACTTAGCTATTTTTATTACTACTATTGTTATTTATTACTATTATTGTCTTGGTTTCTTCAGTACTTGATGTGATGCCTCCCTTTGAAAAGTGGATATGTTGATAAAAATGAATGTGTTCAGCTATTATTTCTACACTAATACCATGGTACTAACTCCTTTCTGACAAGGTGGCTGATATGCTTCTCAGGCCAGTGCCTTTTCTGCCTGAATTTGTACTTGTAACCCAGGGGCCTGGTGATGTCTTTCTTCTTCTTTTTCTTTTTTTTAACTCAATGTACATGTAGGGACCTTGGAATGAATGAATTATGCCTATATTTAGGTAAGAAGGTGAAATTCTAAATTAATGGTAAAGAGCCTACACCCCTCCTTTTCTTTACCAGAGCAGTGTCAAAAGAGGACTGCTAAAACACAAGACTTAAATAAGACCTAGAGCCTTATAAGATAATACAAAGAAAAATTCAGATTACATTAAATAATTACTTGTCATAGCAAGAACTAAGGAAATCACAATTTGAAAGACAAAAGACAATCAACAGACACCAACATTGAGATGACACAGCTGTTAGAAATAACTGACAAGGATTTTTAAAACAACCATCATAAAAATACTTCAACAAGCTATTATGACACACTTAAATGAAAAAAAATTTTCAGTAAATAAATATAAGATGCAAAGAACCACGTAAGAATTTTGAAACTTGAAGATATAAAAAATGAAATGAAAAAATGGACTCAACAGAATGGAAAGGACAGAGGAAAGAATCAGTGAACTTGAACATAGAACATAAGAATTACCCATTCTGAACAACATAGGCAAATAGTCAAAAAAAAAAAAAAAAAAAGAGAAATGAACACATCATCAGGGACATGTGGGAATATAACAGATGATAGAACATTTGTGTCGTTGGAATTCCAGAAGGAGAGCAGAAAGAGGGTGGGGCTGAGAAAGTATTCAGACATATGGCTGAAAAATTCCTAAATTTGGGAAAAACACAAACATGGATTGAGTGAGCCTCAAAGAGGATAAACACAAATAAAACTATGGCAAACCACGTAATAGTCAAACTCTGAAAACTAAAGAAAAAGAAGACATCTTGAAAGGAACCAAAGAAAAATGCATTACCTATAAGGAAAAGCAGTTTGACTAATAGAAGATTTATCATCAGAAACCATGGAAGTGCTTCAGCATTCAAATGCTGATAGAGAAAAACTGTCAACCCATAATTCTTCCAGATGTTAGTTGGTATCCAGTGAAAATGTCCTTCAGGAATGAAATGAAAACCAAGGCATTGCTTTTAATGTCAGATTAAACAAATCATCACCCAAACCCACGTCTAGGAGCTTACTGCCTATGTTTTCTTCTAGGAGTTTTATGGTTTCAGATGTCACATTCAGTCTTTAATCCATTTTGAGTTAATTTTTGTATATAGTGTAAGATAGTGGTCAACTTTCATTCTTTCACATGAGACTGTCCAGTTTTCCCAACATCTTTTGTCAAAGAGACTGTCCTTTCCCCATTGTATATTCTTAGCTTCCTTGTCATAAGTTGATGGACCATATATGTGTGGGTTTATTTCTGGGCTCTCTATTCTTCTCCATTGATCTGTGTGTCTGTTTTTATACAAATGCCATACTGTTTGATTACTATAGCTTTGTAATATAGTTTAAAATTACTGCATGTGATGCCTCTAGCTTTGTTCTTCTCTATCAAGATTGCTTTGACTATTCAGGGTCTTTTATAGTTCTATACAAAATTTAGGACTATTTGTTACATTTCTGTGAAAAATACCATTGGAATTTTTTATAGGAATTGCAGTGAATCTATATATTGCTTTGAGTAATATGGACATATTAACAATATTAATTCTTCCAACTCATGAGCGTGGAATAACTTTTCACTTGTTTGTGTCTTCTTCGATTTCTTTCATTAATGTCATGTAGTTTTCAATATACAGATCTTTTTGTGAAGTAAAATGTAGACTCATGGGATGAGCTTACCACTATTTTCTGAAATCGTTAAAATTTAAGTTTAAAATTTCATTTTTAATGGTTATTCCAAGTGGTTCATGAAAGGCTCCAATAATGTGGTCTTCTTTTAAGGCAATTAATTCACTTGGGCCCCAGCTCCACACTCTTCTACGAATGGCCTGCATGAAAGTGTCATGTCCTTTTGGTGGAAAACAATGGAAATCAATGGATTAGATAGATGGTCAATAGGGACTTCCATTCTCCACACATTAGGACTGAAACTTAAAATCTCTGATACTTTTAAAAGAATTTTAGTTGTCAGTAGTTTTTAATTCCAGTTTCAACAGTGCATATTCCTTAAGAAAAGCTAATACTCAAGTGTTCTAATTTCTTATCTTGTTGTAGCTATCACTCAAACGTCAAAAGCTCATTATAAATGTCATAAACAAAATCAATATTGAGTAAGAAAAGTTATGATATTAACTGCATGTGCTGTACTTTTGTAGTGACTTGACATTATATTTGGTTACTGCTTGATATATTTTCACTGTAGGAGTTGTGATTAATCAAATCTTGCAATGATACTTCACTATCTCTCAAAGAGTGTAAATGTTCCATTTAATGGTGATTTAGTTCTTTTTTTTTTGAAAATAGTAGTCTACAGATGTAGGTAGTTAGGCTATTACCAGGTAATGAGTTTTCTTTCTCCTTTCTCATCAGCCTTGAAGACATGTCAAACTAAAGATGGTTGAATATTAGTATATATATTTTCTTCTCTACTGGGCCCAGTTTTGTTTAGAGGAGAAATGGCAAGCATGGGCTGGGGAGTTAGGAGAAATGAACTGAATATCTGATTTTTGTATTTGACTCATTCTGGGGGAGAAGGGATCAGGACGGTTTCATGGTAGGCTTTTTAAAGCAGATACTTTTAAATATAGGAGATGGTCAATAAATGGAAGTTTAATTGACTGTCCTTACTTTCTAGCCTTAATTTACCCACCTAAAAGCAAAAGAGTTAGATGAGAAAATGTCTCAGGACCTTCCAAGGCTGGTGTTGTTCTAAGATTTTAAACAGAACTCTAAAAAGACAAAGCTGCTTCCCATTATATGGATGCTCGTAGATCACTAGTGAGCTTTCCTTACATTCCACCCATTAGAACTTTATGAATAGTGAATGGAAACAGTCTTAGACACACACATGCATGTCTCTTCATTGAATTCTCCCTCATTTGGAAATTCTTTTCTGTTCCTTCTCCATCAGATCATCATAAAGGTAATCATCAAATAGTCATTATTCAACTGCCAGCTCAAAATACCAACTTTTGGCCTCTGTTGAGGAAGAATTAGGCATTTCTCTCTTTTTTTTCTATAGCATTTTACTGGTATTAACACACTGGATCATGATTATTTTTTATACATATATCTCTCCCACTGTTTTATTCATTATAGTGTCTGCCACAGTCAACAGAATACTTGGGATAACTAGATGCTCTATAAATAGTCACTGAATAAATGTTTATGTTTATTGATTTTTGAAAAAAGTTTCTTTAAATTTGAAAGGAATACAATAGAAATTACAGTTAGGGTAATACTTTTGGCATGAGTTATTCCAACTCTTTCGAGCTGTATTTTGGGAAACTGATACTTCAGAACCCACAGGCTGGATCAGAGGCCATCAGTATCCTATAGAAATGAGTGATGAAACGAACTACATGAATTGGAGTGGGGGATAAATTTTTTGTTTTACAATCTTTAAATTCTGTATAGTCAGTAGTAATATTCCAGCTTCCATTACTGATTTTGGAAATGCATATCTTTTTCCTTGTTGCTTAGTTTCTAGCTAAAGCTTTATCAGCTTTCTTGATCTTTTCAAAGGGACAGATTTTAGTTTTATCAATTTTTTAAAATAGTTTTACTGTTTTATATTTTATTGATTTCCACTCTCATCTGTATTATTTCCTATATTCTGCTTATTTTGTATTTTCTAAAGCCCTAACTTTTCCATAATCTGAAGTAAAAAAACACCCCAAAACCAGCTCTGCCTTCCTCCTCCCCTATTGGGGGAGTTAGGGAAACAGTGAATGTCTTGGTTGCCATCTTAGCAAGATTGAGGTCAGATGCCGATTCCTGTAACATGGGCACTGATAATTGTGCTTATAATCAACAATGGAGTGGGATTTTAGGTGAGAGATTCTATTTTCATAGCAGAGCCATTTCAGTCCTCTGTCCCTCATTACAGTAAACTGTTGTCAACTGCTGATGCGATTACAGACAGCAGCTTTCTTTTTAAGGGAACCATTAGGCAGTTACTGGTAGATTTCTGACACACCATTACAAAATGCTTCCTGTTAGCAGGTAGAGGAAAGAGAAATGGATGTGAACCTATTAGTTTCGGAATTACATGTCAAAAAGCTAGAGCAGGGTTCAATTTATTTCTACAATAATAATGAAGCCAGAGATTGACAATTATTTCTACTTCTACTGCTTGTTTTTTTCTGATGTGAACATTCCAATAAAAAAATCAACTTGTATGGACACCTTTTAGTAAATTATAGCCTATGTGAATGAAGATTATCTTACAGGAGCTAAAATTAAATCATTTCTTAGGTGGGAATGACTATTTTATAGTTCTCTCTGGTGAAGAAATAATACAAAATTACATAATTTTTGATGAAATAAAAAACTGTGGCGTAAGAATTGAAGGATATAAATTCCAGTCCTGTGTTTTCTATGTACTAATTGTGTAACCTTGAACAAGTTACAACTACTTGGAGCTTCAATTCACTCAGCTGTAAAAACTAATTATAATAACCACTACCATTTATTGAATCTCTAAAATAGGCTTTGATCTACAACTTACTTAATATAAATTATGTCAATGCATCTTCACAATACACTAATTACTAACTTTATTTTACTAATTACTGACTTTATTCTCATTTAACAGGTAAGGACATATGTTCAGAAAGGTTAAGTAACTTGCTCAAGGCCACGGAGAGAGTACAAGGTAGAGAAAAACAAAAACCCACATCTTTTGGTTTTCCATGTCTTTTTTTTTCACTCTCCTTTTAATCTCACTGATATTAATAATCTATCATGTAGAGTTGAAATGAACTAATGGATTTGAAAGAGCTTTTATGCCTACAAATTTAAGGCATTGTTTCTTTTATTTATAGTTCATCTTTGTGTCACTAAATTGGACTGGGGTTGTTTTGTATTAATGTTGAGTGGAGCAACACCATAAAACATTTTGAAGGCTTACACAGATTTAAAAGTAAATTCTTTACCTTTCTCTGAATGGTAATTTTTTCCTACTAGGCCTACAAAATTATATCCCATACTATTATTTCCTTATAATATTGCTACTTATCTTTTTTTCCTACCTCTCTTTTCATACATTTTAAATATAAATCTGCATATGCTGAAGAGACTAGAAAACTCCTCAGTAATATATGAATATATATAGTTTGTAAAGTTCTTTCACATGCATATATTATTAGTTTTTCAGAACTGGTTTCTTGTTTTGATAGTTATGGAATAAGTATCTTTATTTCTATCTTACAAATATGGCAACTGAACTGTAGAGAGGTTTGCCTAAGTTCATAAAGCATATTAGTGGCAGAGGTCAAGAACCCAGGGCTTATTATTATTCTAAATGTAGGTGCTTTCTACTATATCAAAACTGAGTTTTTGAGGCAGCTATAGTATAGTGGTTACTCTTATAGGCTCTGGAGTTAAACTTCTTGAGTTCACATTTTGACCCTTAGTCAAATTAAATAATTGGCCCTATAATTGGGGCAGTTAAATACCAAGCCTCTTGATAATTTCAGTTCCTCATCTATAAAATGAGGATAGTAATAATATCTATTTTGTAGGGTTACTGTGAGTGTTAAATAATACATGTGAAATATAAACAATAACTAATACATGGTAAGCTCTCAATAAAGTTGAGCTACAATTTTATACATTTGTTTAGTATTATAAGTTGTAGTTATGTAATTATATAGACCATCTTTGTAAGTTGTTTAAAGTAAACTTTCAATTCATTAATTCAGTCGACATCTCTGAAATGCCTCCAATGTGCTGTGTATTTTCTAGATACGAGGTATACAGAGGCATATACAATAGAGTCTCTGCTCTCAAGATGTGAATTCTTTTTAAGAAAAAAAAAATAAGACAGGTTAATGAAAGACCAATTTTATTGACCTCTATAGGCACCTGACTTTAGAAAAGTTTATTTGAGGAACGTGTTGATTTAATTTGCTTTTAAACTGACACTGGGTTTTTATTGTCATTATTAAAATTATTTTACTTAAATAATTGTACATTTATGGAGAGTATCCCTTTTAGAAATCTTGTAACAAAATTGAAAGATGCAAATGAAACTCATGGTTTGGTAGATTGAGATCTATTTAACATGGAAACAGATTTCCTTGGTCTTATTTTAGAAAAATGCAGAATAGAGAATCTTTTCAATTGCAATACATACATTATTGATTATAATGATATCTGTAAATTTATTAAGTGCTTACCATGTGCCAAACAGTATATTAGGTGCTTTGTAGACATTATGAATTCTCACAAACACTATAAGTAGTATTATTTCTATTTAATAGACATAGGAACTGAGGCTCAAAGAGGTAAAATAACTTGCCAAGCATCATACATTTTATGGAATTGGGGGCTTCAAGCTCAATGCTGTCTCCAGATTCTGTGTTGGGATTGGAAAAAATTTGGACAATTTGAATCTCAGCTTTAAGCTTGCTTTACTGTATTCAATTCTATTAGGTATCTTTCTCGTTCATTATCTTTTGTGTATCTACTATAGTGTTTTGTTATGTGGTTTCCATGATGCTTACCTATAACCACCTTTATATCAGTCTATTTTAGGTTGATAACAACTTGAGTTTAAATAAATTTTAAAACTCTACGCTTTTACTTTCCCCACCCACGTTTTATGTTTTTGATGTCATATTTTAAATATTTTTATCTTGAATACCCCTTAACTAATTATTCTGGTTATTATTATTATCATTTTACTAATTTTGTCTTTTAACCTTAATATTAGCTTTACAAGTGATTAGTGTACTACCTCTACTATGTATTTACCTTTACCAGTGAGATTTATATTCTCATACGTTTCCTTGTTACTAATTAGCAACCATTCTTTTCAGCTTAAAGAAGTATCTTTGACATTTCTTGTAAGGCCACTTTAGTGGTGATGAACTCTTTTAGCTTTTGCTTGTCTGGAAAATTCTTATCTCTTCTTCAATTCTGAATAACTTGGCCTGATAGACTATTTGTGGTTGGAAGAGTTTTCTCTCAGCACTTTGAATATATCACTCTATTCCCTTGTAGCCTACAAAATTTCTGCTGATAAATCAGCTGATAGTCTTAGGGGGTTACCTCATTCTTAACAATTTTTTTTCTTTTGCTGCTTTTAAGAGTTCTCTTTGTCTTTAACTTTTGACATTTTAATTATATCATGTCTTGGTGTGAATCTCCTTGGTTCATCTTATTTGGAACTCTGTAGGCTCCCCGGATCTGGTTGTCCGTTTTCTTACCTGGTGTTGATGTAAGAATATTCAAACCTGTAGATAATTTTTATTAAAATTTATTTGAGCCAAACAGAGGGTACACCTAGAAACAATATCTCAACAGACTGAGAAAAATGCTTCTCACAATAGCAGTTTGCAGCTTCTTTTATGCATTTTGAATTGAGGGGATATAAGGATGATTTCAAGATTGTGGGAGAAAGCAAGACAGAAATTGGGTTAAAGGATAGTTAACAAGATTATGTGATTATATCCTATCTTGAGGGTGGTTTTATTTCTGAAAAGAAGCATTTCAAAGGTGCATTAACTTAGAGGCATGGAAACAATGGGCAGGACTTGCTTAAGACATGCATAAAACTTTCACTAAATAAGTTATATGCCTGGGACATGACTGCCCACCATGATCTGCCCAGTTAGGAATTTCTGATTGGATCACCCTGTGAGGTTACTTTCTATAAAAGTTTTTTTTTTTTTTTTTTTCATCCACGCTAGGTTAGGGAACTTTTCAGGCGTTATTTCTTTAAATAAGTTTTCTGACTCTTTCTCTCTCTCTTCTCCTTCAGAGATGCCTATAATACGAATGTTAGTCCACTTGATGTTGTCCCAAAAGTCCCTTAAGCTATCTTCACTTTTTTCACTTTTTTTTTTCTTTTTGCTGCTCTAATTGGATGAGTTCCACTGCGTTGTCTTTACTTTCACTGATTCTTTCTTCTGCTTTACATAGTCTGCTGTTGAACCTTTGTAGTGTATTTTTCAGTTCAGTTATTGTATTCTTCAGCTCAGTGACTTCTTTTCGTACTTTATGTTTTCTATCTTTTGGTTGACGTTCTCATTGTGTTCATCTATTCTTCTCCCAATTTTAGTGGGTGAGCATCTTTATGACCATTGCTTTTAACTTACTATCAGGTAAATTATCTATTTTCATTTCACTAAGGTTTTTTTTTCCCTGGGGTTATATATTGTTCTTTTGTTTGGAACATACACTGGTGTTTCTTCATTTTGCTTGCCTTTCTGTGTTTGCTTCTGGGTATTATATGACACAACACCCACCTCTCCCAGTCTTGAAGGAGCGGCCTTATGTAGAAGATAAAACTTATTATTGTTCAACCTTAACCTAGCTCTTTGTTGTCTCTTGAAACTTATGATTGATTGTACAAACAGCCTATTTTATTTTTAATAGCTCCCAGTTGTTCAGAGTGTGCCAAGACCTGTCAGTGTCCCCAAGATGGGATCTCAGTCAGCACCTAGATTCGGGCTGATTGGGAACCCGACTCTCAGGCCGCTTTTAAAGCATGCAAATATAGTCCTGTGGGACTACAAGCATAAGCCCTGTTAGTCACCAGACCAGGTGATCTGGAGGTGTCTCTTGGATGACAGTCATGAAAATCAGGGCTCCAGGCAAATGTATAAGCTCCTTTCTGGGAGATACTGGTGAGCCATTGTGGGTCTGAGGGACAGCACAAAGATGGGGCCCCCTGGCCCATGTTCCCTGAGAGCACCTCCGCAGACCTCTAGATGTGTGCCAAACCTGTAGCCTGACCCTCAGACTAAAGCTCCATCACAAGTGAGTGGGCCTTTTTCTCAGAAGGAGTGCAGGTGTGTTTCATTCGGCTGTCTATTCAGTGCCATGGGTACACAGCCTGTCAAGAACTCTCTCAGATTGTTACAGTCCTGTTGGACCCAGGAACACAAGCCTCCCTGGCCACCAGAGCCTGGCGATCAAGTGGTACTCCCTTGGTTACAGTTGTAAACAGTAGGGCACCAGATGTGTAAGAAGTCCTGTCCAAAGGATACTGGCAGTCTGGAGCACAGCAGAGGGAGAATGGGAAGATAGTGCTTGCCTTCTGAGGTCTCTGGAAAGGTTTGCAGTCAGCCCTTCCTTATCTGTGTATTTAATTCAAAGCCTGCTCCTTTAATTCGAACCTGTGATGATACGGTTGTAGGCCTCTTGCATAGAGAGACTGATCTCCTGAGTCTGTGGCCTCTTGCAGTGCCCTAAGGGTGGTAGCTGTTGAAGCACTCTTTTTCCATTGGTTATAGTCCTGTGGGGCCCTGCTGGCCACCCAAACCAGGCAATGTAGAGGTGTCCCTGGGCAGCAGCTGCAAAAATCAGGGCACCAGACAAGGATATGTGTTTCTATGTGGCAGATACCAGTGAGTTGGAACGAGGTAGAGGGAGAGTGCAAAGATTACATCCACCTGCCTTTGCCCCTGAGAGACCCTCCACAGGCCTCTAGATGTGTGCCACACCAGGGGCCTGCCCCGCAGTCCGAAGCTCTTGACTAGCACGTAGGCTGCTTCCTCAGAAAGACTGGGAGTGTGTTTCGGGCTGCTAGCTGGGCAGTGCCCTGGAACTGGTAGTCTGCCAAGAACACTTCTGATTGTTAGAGTCTCATGGGACCAAAGAATGCAACCCTCTCCTCCCTAACTCCGTCCTCCAGAGCCCTGGGTTGCAGCTGCAAAAAATGGGTCACCAGACGTAAAAACCAGGGTACCAGACGTGAAAACCCGGCACCAGACGTAAAAACTGGGGCACCAGACTGTAAAATCTCCCTTCAGGGAGATAACTGGCATTGTGGAGCATGACAGAGGAAGAGTGAGAAGATGGTACTCTTTAGGAAAAATGAAAAGATGGTACCCTCTGGCTTTAGCAAGGCCAGGGGAAAGCACAAAGATATGGCACCTACCAGTTAGAGGGTAAAGATGGCACCCACGGAGAAAAAAATATATAGATTAAAACAGAACAAAAACAAATTCTATTAGGATTGTTGGAGCAGTAGCACAATACTATATGGAAGGAGGGTAACCATTGGATTGGATTTGAGTTACGTATATGTGGTAACTTCTGATAGAAAATCTGGAACAGGGTAATATGACTGCAGTTTATCTGACATTCTGTTTGGAAGTAGACAAAACATTTCAAGCAATAGATTGCATGATTTTCAAAATTATATTTTCATTTAGAAGTAATTCTACCAAAGTAATGTAGAATAATCTGTACTAACGTTTACAAATTACTTCTACCTTACCAAAATTTCATATCATCAGTTCCCCAAAATATTGACCTTGGCATGATGGAGATACTTTTGAATTTACATTTCCATTAGATTTAGCACTCTGCACCTAGTGTTATAAATTTGTTTCTGAAACGCCGTAATTTCTGCAATTATTCTCATTGTTTGCTTTGCATTATATTGACATCAAGTTTGCAGTGAAAATCTCGTTAATAATATATCCAGGGATGATATTGTTAACTAAGAGCAGTATTGCTTTCTCATAGTAAGCTGTCAGAATTGTAGAACACACTGAAATCAAAAAGATTCTGAACAAAAGTGTTATGCGCTGTCAGGTTTTTATCATTATCATATTCCCTTAACTTGATCAGAAAGAAGCCTTGGTGTTTGAATTTTGCTAAGGCTTTATTAGTGGTAGTAATAGATTAGCTACATTCTTGAAATATAAACCAGGTAAAAAAGTATCTTCACCATGTATCTTCCCCTTTACCCTCATCTACCACCCCCTCCCACCTTACACTCTGGTAACCACTATTGTCTGTGTCTATGAATTTTTGTTTCTTCATTTGTTTGTCTTGTTCTTTTGTTGTTTTCCATTTTATAACAACTGTCACCCCAATACACTTTAATTTAAAAAAGTTATCTTCATATCTAGTATCTATGCAATTATAAAATTATTAACCAATGAACAATGTTTTGTGAAAACATGTACTAGCTTTATAAGACTACATTGAAAATGTTATATATATTTTGTTCATTGAAGAACATACACTTATAATTATTATAGTTTTAAACAACGCAGTAGAGTATAGAGAAGAAAATGGGGTTGATTTTTTGATACACAAGCTTTTTCTGACAATACTCATATTTGTTGCTTCATTGTCTTCTGACATTTCATCTTAAAAAGGAGAAACACAAAACTGCCGTCAGATTTATTTCTTTGTAAATAACCTATTTGTTTTTTCCTCCCTACATGCTTGTAAGATGTTTTTGCTTCATCACTGTAATTCAAAATTTTTGCCAGAATATGTCTCCATGCAGGTCTCATTCCATTAATTCTATCAGAAATATCAGAAATAATTTGCATACTTGGGCTTTTTTCCTGCCCTGGAAGTTTTCTTTGGTTATGTCTTTGTTATTACTTTTGTTTGAGTGATTCTGGTCTTTTTTCTTATAATGACCTATAATTCCTGTTCTGTTATCTGCCCTCAGTATAATATTTTCTCTTCTTACTTTCAAATATTATATAGTTTTTTTCTTTCCTTTCAATTCAGGAAGACTATTCTCAATTTTTATCTCAATGCATTGGTTATATTTAAGCAATATTACTTTTCTCTCTTTTCATTATCCCCAGTGTACATTTTAATACTATTATTTATAAATTTTTCCTTATATTTCTTTTGATATTAAAATATATATATATATATTTTTTAATTTCTGTTTTTTGTATCTCATTCTGTTAACATTTCCTACTGGTGGCTTTTTCTTCCTGTTTACAGAGATCACATGTATTAGTTAAGGTACCACCAAGTGTTACAAATCAACTTCAATATTTCAGAGGCTAAGCAAAACAGAGTTCTATTTCTCATTCTTGTAACAATCCAACTGCAGATTCCGCATTGGCAGATGGCTATCGTTTACATGTTAATTCAGGGCCCTGGGTGCTTTCAATTTTGTAACATTGTTATCTCATAGATGGCCTCAGCACCTTCTAAATTTGACTAGTGGAAGGAAAATAGACAGTGGAGAAATCCTATCCACTTTTTAAAGTTCTAGCCTAGAAGTAACACACACCATATCTACTCACTTTCATTGGCAAGAATTATTAGCACGGCAACACTTTGATGCCGGGGATTCTGGGACACATAGCTCTAGCTGGGTAGCAACAATGCTATGGGAGGAAAACATGACATTTTTGTGGACAGTTAAATATGCCTTATTATAAGCTATTGATGGTGCCAAACATTTTGTAAATTTTTCTGTATGCTTTAGTAAATCATTTTCAGAGTCTATAATCCTCCAATGAGTTTCCCAGATGATCTTTCTTTTTCCTTTTTGGCCACTTTTTTCAAAAGTTTACAGTTTCCTCTTATTTGACGTGGAACAGAGATTTATCCAAGCGCACTATGTGTTATGAGGCATAGTTTGTGGTATGCCTTTGATCCTGCTCACTGTCCATTTCTATGTAAACATTTCTATCCAGATTTGCATTTGGGAAGTCAATGTGCACAGTTCTTAGCTTAATTTTATTTTGATCTAGTGAACTTTTTTGGATAAAGTCTGAGACTCTTCTGCTTGATTCTGTCACTCTCCAAACTGATGGTACACAGAACTTTTCCTATCTTCATTCATGCCTATAGAGTTTTAGAAGTTAGGTTGCAGTGTGTCATTGTAATTTCTAAGATTAAATGTATCTGAATCTGTACAGAATTTGAGATATAATTATATCTTCCTGGTTTTTGAACTATCACAGACTGCAGATTTCCCAGACAAAAACATACAGAAGTTGAGGGACAGTGTGACTCCCTGCCTCTCTCACCCACAACTTTGCTCTATTTCAGTTGGCAAAACATGTTGGCCCCCACTTACCCTGTTTTCTACTGTATAGATCTCTTCACTGGTGGAAAGTTTTCCTAAATTCTGTCAGTATGTTGGCTGTCAAACTTAATTATGATTGTTGCTAAAAGATGTTTTCCTTTGCCTTCGTCCTGGTCTGTTAGAGTATTTTGGGAGAAATCAGGCGAGGTGGAGTGAAAGACTGCTGTGTAGCTGACGTTTGCAACTCAGAGATTCCATGTCCCAAAGTTACATTGAAGTATAATTGACATAAGAAACTGCACATGGTTAAAGTGTATAATTTGGTAAGTTTTACTCTCTCTCTCTCTCTCTCTCATCTGTAAAACCATGATAATAGGCAAGATAATGAACAGACTTACAATTTCCAAAGGTTGCCTCAAGCTCCTGTCCCTCCATGTCCACCACTCTATACGTAGACAGACACTGATCTGCATTCTGACACTACAGATTGATTTGCATTTTCTAGATTTTTTTATGTAAAAGGAATCATACCCTATGAGCTCTTTTTGTGTGTCTTCTTTCACTCAGCACAACTATTTTGAAATTCATCCATGTTGCTCTGTGTAGCAACAATGCGTTTCTTTCTATTGCCAGGTAATATCATTACATGGATAGAGTACAATTTGTTTATCCATTTACCTGTTGATAGACATTTGGGTTGCCAGTTTTGGGTCATTACAAATAACGGTGCTGTGAACATTTCTATACAGGTCTCTCTTTTTTTTAAATTTCTTTTTATTGGGGAACAGTGTGTTTCTCCAGGGCCCATCAGCTCCAAGTCATTGTCCTTTAATCTAGTTGTGGAGGGTGCAGCTCAGCTCCAAGTCCAGTCGCCATTTTCAATCTTTAGTTGCAGGGGGCTCAGCCCACCATCCCAATGTGGGAATTGAACTGGCAACCTTGTTGTTGCTCAACCACCTGAGCCATCTGGTTGCCCATCGGAAGCTCAGCAGCAGCTCCTTGTCTTTAATCTGTTGTGGAGGGTGAGGCTCACTGGCCCATGTGGGAATTGAAACAGCAACCTTTTTGTTAAGAGCTCACGCTCTAACCAACTGAGCCATCCAGCCACCCCCTGTACAGGTCTCTCTTATGTCTTATAGATAAATACCTAGGAATAGAATAACTATGTTAAATGGAAGATATATTTATAACTTTTTGAAAAACTTCCAAGGAGCTTTTCAAAGTATTTGTACCATTTTACGTTCCTACCAGCAGTGTATCCTTTGCACACATGCTAATCAACACTTGTATGGCCAATCTTTTTAATTTTAGAAATTTTTATAGGTTTGTATTGGTATCTCCTTTGGGTTTTAATCTGTATTTTCCTAATGACTAATGAGGTAGAATTTTCTTTCATGTGGTTATTTGCCATCTGTATATCTTTCTTGGTGAAGTCTGTATTCTAAACCTTTTGAACATTTTAATGTGGTTGTTTATTTGAACATTGCGTCTTGAAACTTCTTTTTTTGAGGTATAATTGACATACAACATTAGATTAGTTTCAGGTACACAACGTAATGATTTGATATTTGTATATATTGCAAAATAGTCACCACAATAAGTCTAGTTAACATCCATCACCAAACATAGTTCAGAATTTTATTTTGTGAGGAGAGCTTGTATGACTGACTGTCTTGGCATCTTTCAAATATGCAATAAAATATTGCTAACTGTAGTTGCCATGCTGTACATTATGTCCCCATGACTTTTTAAATTTATAATTGGAGGTTTGTACCTTTGAACTCCCTCAACCCATTTCACCCCCACCCATACCCCTGCCTGTGGTAACCACCAGTCTGTTCTCTGTATCTATGAGCTTGGTGTGTGTGTGTGTGTACATACGAGTCAGGCATCCACATCTGGCATCCATCTGGCACCTACATAATCTTGACAACATTACTGATTATATTCCCCATAATGTGTTTCATATCCCTGTGACTATATTGTGACTACTAGTTTGTACTTTCTAATCCTTTTACCTTCTCCCCCACATAGTTTTTTTC
Organism: Rhinolophus sinicus; assembly: GCF_036562045.2. Lineage (NCBI taxonomy): Eukaryota > Metazoa > Chordata > Mammalia > Chiroptera > Rhinolophidae > Rhinolophus > Rhinolophus sinicus. Next base: position 20,062,436 of record NC_133756.1, on the reverse strand, counting down.
ATGTTTTTTTGGTTGCAGTTTATTGAACTTCTTAGGTTTGTGGATTTATTTCTTTATCAAATTTGTATAATTTTCAGCAAGTATTTCTTTAAATATTTCTTCTGTGCCTTCCATTTACGTCGTGGACTCTATTTGCCTGTATATTAGGCCATTTGAAGTTGTTTCATAATTCGCTGATACTCTATTCCTTTTTTATTATCTCTTGTTTCTCTCTGTGTAATTTAGATTATTTCTCTTGCTAATTCTTTAAGACCAGTAATCTTTCCAAATGATTGTATAATCTACCTTCATCCTATCTAGGATATATATAGATATATAATCTTAGACATTGTAGTTTCCATTTTTAGTAGTGTGATTTAGTTTTTTAAAAAATATTTTCCATTTCACTCCTTCGTGTTCACTATTTTTCCTCTAGCTTCTTGAACACAAGCAATGCAATTAACTTTTAATATATTTATGCATTATATTTATCATCTGCATCATTTCTACGTCAGTTTCAATCAACTAATTTTTTCCCCCTCCTAATTGGGGATCCTATTTTCCTGCTTCTTTGTGTATCTGGTAATTTTTTATGAAATGACAGACATTGCAGTTTCATCTTGGGTACATTTATGTAAATATTTTTGAGCTTTGTTCTGGGATGCAGTTACTTGGAAATAAACATTTAATCCTTTCAGATCTTTCTTAGAAACTTTAAGTGTTATCAGCATCATTTAATTTTGTGCTTTTTCTTGTTATTGAGATAAAACTCCTCTGAGTACTTTATCCAATACCCCATGAATTATGAGGTTTTCTGCTTAGGCTTTGAGGACAGAAACTGTCCCTGGCCCTGTGAGAACACCACATTTTATTTCTTTTAATCCTACTGGTTGTCCCTTCTGTAGGTAGTTTCCACACGTGTGTGTGCTGATTAGTATTCAGATGGAAACTCAAGAGAAACCCTCTGCAGATATTCAAAGCACTCTTTCTGTGCAGCTCTCTCTTCTCTAGTACTCTGCCTGTGGACTCTAGCTATCTTGGCTTTCTAGAGCCTCCAGCTTCTTTTCAATTTAAGAAGATGACTGGGATCCTCCTGGGTTTCTCCCTTCTTTATGCTGTAGCCTGGAAACTCCAGGCAGTAGAGTGGGGCAGATCATTGTCTGTCCATGTCATTTGTTTCTTTTCTGTTAGAATTGCTATCCTTTGTTGACTGACTTCCAATGTCTTTAATATTGTTGTTTCATATATTTTGCCCTTTTAAACTTGTTTCAGGAAAGAAGGTAAAATCTAGTCCCTCTTCTCTTGTCTTTACTGGAAGATGTTTTCCCCACTCTTAAACTTTAAAACTTTTTTCCCCCTCTAAGATGTATTTGTACATTATTGCCAATATGGTTAGTATCATTGATGGAAACTGTATTGCAAAGCAAATCTTACTCCAGTAGCTCCTTTCTATTTTTCTCTTTAAAAATTTCTTAGCAATTTGTATGTAAGCACATAATATAACTTGTGATACTGAAAATGCCTGAAATTTAGAAATAAAGGGTATTGAGTTCAACATGTCATCACAATAGCAATCATGGCACAAATTATATAAATGTCTAACCACTATGCTTTATACCTGAAACTCATATAAAATAATATTGAATATCGGCTGTAACTGAAAAAAAGTTACTTAACCTCTCAAAGACTGCAATAATAGTATTTTTTGTATAGGATTATACAGTTCAAAGCTTGTCAGTATTAAATTAAATAATCAGTATAAAGAGACTGACTCAATGCCCTGGAATTTAGCAAGTAATAAAAAATGGTAAGAATTAATAAGTCAATTACCGTGTTTCCCCGAAAATAAGACCTAGCTGGACAATCAGCTTTAATGTGTCTTTTGGAGCAAAAATTAATATAAGACCCGGTATTATATTATATTGTATATTATATTATATTATAATAGACTTGGTCTTATATTATAGTAAAATAAGACTGGGTCTTATATTAATTTTTGTTCCAAAAGACACATTAGAGCTGATTGTCTGGCTAGGTTTTATTTTTGGGGAAACATGGTACAAAATAATGTTATCAAAAACAACAGCAGTAATATCATTAGAAAAGTTAAATGTTATGTGCTTATTAGGCAGTGGCCAGATAAGAGGCAAGAAATTGTAAAACAGCAAACAAGGAACATTCTTTTAATATATTTGAGCAAACGGGAACAAAAATACAATTTAACCACCACTCATCTGACCATATAACAACTGTTACATAATTAATGTCTCTAAGATAAAGTAAGCAAGAAAAGCTAATTTGTGCCGGCCTTGTTTATCATTTAAAATGCATCTATGGTAGAAATGTACTAAAACATCATATGGAAGCATCAAGCAGAAAGTATAAATGCTGCGATGGATGTTTGGGTTCCATCATATTGGAAACATTATGAGAAAGAAGTGCTTTGGGCTCATGCGATAAGGTTCTGTTTTCTAATTTTGGCGTCTTCACATTTACAGATAGATTGTTTCATTTTGTGGTGATACAGTTTGAGAATGCCTATATAGATCCCTGAATTATTTAGCAATATGGATTCATGGTAATCTGAGGCTATTACAGTAGTTTGTACAGAATAACATTCTAAAATTGAAAAATAAAAGGTGAAGATACTAACACTTGAGTCGACAATTGTTTTCACTTTAATGTATCTCATTTTTTTTAAGTCCAAGTCTGATTCAATTTCACTATCCAACAACCTCTGAAATTGTTTTTTTTAATTTTTTATTGGCAGTTAAAAGGAAAGTATTTGAATGATAACAATAACAATACCAAGGATCACAAAAGAGAAGCAAGATTAATGTAATTTATAGAATAGCACCTCCAGGATGGTCCTAAGGGCTTTATAACGTGCTATGTAATTTCATTCAAACACAAATTGTAAAATACATCTTTTGTTACATGAGAGAATAAGTTCAGAGGGGATGTCACTTGTCCTAGGTCACCCATTTCGTGTTAGAATCAGACATGAAACTAGGACTGTATTATATGATTACAAAGCACTTTTTCATTATGATCCACGAGGTTTCAATATTAACCATAGTAAAAGATAATTTTAAAAATGTATGTGATGTGGAAATAATCATTTAATGTGATATGAAGTGTGATTTTTAGACCGTCTGCATTTGGGCCCCTTCCATAGAAGTATGTGATGGAGAAGTAGGTGGGAATATATTTGAAATTTATTATTAGCATACTATTGTTGTTACACCTCTTTTGCTGCAAAAAGAATGATGTAAAGTTACATGACTTGACTAAGGCCTCACAGCCTCCATAGCACAAATGAAATCCAAGTTTTTTCACTTGTTATAACTACATGTTGTGCAATAGAAGGTGGGCTGTAAAGTCGTGGAAAGAACGTTGAACTTGAAGTCATTAGATCTAGTAGACTCAAGGCTTGGTTCTGGCGTTGAACTAGTTTTGTGACCCTGAGTGAGTTGCTTATCTTCCTTTCCTCTCATTTTTATCATCCATGAAATGGTGGTTATAATAAAGTAACATCATGGAGTTGATAGAAAGATTACATACATGAAGCAGTTTATGCAAAAAACCTTTAAAGCACCATAGAAATGCAAAGCAGTGCTGTTATGTTCTGCAACCTGCACTGGATTATATGCAAAGATTCTACATCTTCCCCTCAGAAAAAGGGAAGAAAGTATGGAAAATTCTCTAGAATAAAGAAGTTATATGTAAAGGGTGAATATAAAGGTTTTAATCTTCTTTCCCATGATAAAAACACATCCCTCCTAAGTCTTCTTTGAAGATCTCCTTTGGGGAATATGCAAATCCCTGGAGTAAATTCATGGAAGGAGACCATAATAGTAGAACATGACATTGTATTATCCTATGCTGGAGCAGACTGCTTTTCCATCTTTAGAATGTCAGTTGTTGTTTTAAGTTCTGTTACATGAAAAAAGAAAGACATTGTGGTAAGCAGGGTAGGAGGTACAGCAAGCAAGAACTGCATGATAAACTACTTAGCAGCATTCTTAAGTCAAGCAACTCTGAGGCAGAAAGATCTGAAGAGCTCACACCCTCTGTGCTGTAGTGTGAGAGCCCTTGCTTACCTTAAAGAGACTGTTCAGCTGTTTCAACTGCCCTGACTTTCTTTTACAGAGGGAACTTGCAGTTGGTGCTGTCGTCTCAGAACATGTTTATTACAGTTATATTTATTTCATTGTTTAAGTTCCTATCACCTTGGCAACAGTGTTGTATTACAAGAATAACACCTGAATCTTACCAAAAGCTATCTTAATGTGAGTTATCTAACGAGTAAAGCTTTGTTCTGCTGTTTTGCTAAAAATATAGCTTGCTGGGAGATTTAAACAAATGACTAAATCTTCGTGTGTTCCTGTGAGACCTTGGGGATATTAGGTTCGTGGGACACAATGGCTCTTCTGATGATAGCCCCATTGATGTTGCTGGAGAAATATGGCTGGTCTTCCTTTCTTCTGCTACTTTGGCTCATGGACTCCATTCTGTAGTTATGTAAAATTGACATGTTTTCATGGTGTATTTCGTGCATATGAGTATATGTACTTCCATATCTTTGCTCATATTGAATCTGTTGCCTGAAATGCCTTTCCCCACCCTGTTCAAGTTGCCTTCATTCTGTTTATTCTTCAAAGCTCACTTCCAATGCTATTTGTTAAAACTTTCTTGACCTCTCCCTGCAAAATTGCTCACACCTCTGAGCAATACTTAGCCAATTCCTATTTTAGTATTTACCATGTTTTATTCATCTGCCCTTCTGTTCTGCTACTCTGTGAAGGCAGAGGCTCTCTTATTCATTTTGTATTGTATTGACCGTATCTACACCAGTGTCTGGCATTGGTAGGTTCGCAGTAATATCTGTTGAATAAATGAATACATAGAACTTCTTGGAGCAAGAATCAGGCTTCTTGCATTTGGATTCCAGCTCCACCACTTGTTAGTTCTATGGCCTTGGGCAAATCCACAAACTCTCTGTATTCCTCATTTGTAAAATAAAATAATAAGACAGCTGCCCTATTAAATTTTTGTGAGGATTTAATATATGTCAAGTATATAGAATAGTGCCACACACATAATTAATGTGTGCTATCATTATTATTTTCCAAACTACTGTTCTTCTCGCTTTCCAAGTTTACATCTTCTTCCCATTCTGATAATAGGGTGTTTGTTAGAAGGCATTAGCATGACTGCCTGTCTGTGACTCAATTTATGCTATTGGTCTTATGTCTGGTAATTTTTGGTTTCTAGTTTTTATTCTGGGCGGATCCTGCAGGAGTAAACAGAACTGCTGAAATATACGGGCTCTGAATCAGGAGCTGGAAGAGCTTTGGAACATCAAAAGCTCTCCGCATACCCACCGGGACACTGCGCCCTGTGACCTAGACGAACTATTAACAGAGGAGAAGCCCGTCTCCCAGGGAATCCCCCCATTGTGTGAGAAGTTGGAATAGTGCAGAGAAAACATAGCACTACTGTGTGGGAGAAGAAAAATAAGTTGCAGTTGGAGAAATAATAAAACATTCTACCAACAAGTACTGGCAAACAAAAGAAAGACCGCTTTCTATCAACCTGTTGCAGAAGTCACTCCTGTAGATGTCTAGGAAGAGAAATAGTAAACCAGTAATCACCATGAATAACCAAGGCAACAAGATAGCTCAGAAAGAAAGTGAAAAATCTCCAGAGAAGGCACTTAAAGATACAGAAATATGTGACTTAAATGACAGAGAATTCAAGATTGCAGTTCTGAAAAAACTCAACGAGATACAAGAAAACACAGATAGGCAGTTAAAGGAACTCAGAAACTCAATCAAAGAACAGCATGAGCATTTTACGAAAGAGATTGAAATCTTAAAAAGAACCAAATAGAATTTCTGGAGATTAAGAACTCAATAGAAGAAATTAAGAATGAAATAACCAGCTTAGGTAGTAGAGTTGACCAGATGGAGGAAAGAATCAGTGACATCGAAGATAGAAACCTGGAAATGACACAGAGAAGAAGAAAGAGACTTGAGACTTAAAAGAAATGAAAGAACTCTACAAGAACTTTCTGACTCCATCAGAAAGAGCAATATAAGAATAATGGGCATACCAGAAGGAGAAGAAAGAGAGAAGGGAACAGAGAATATATTCAAACAAATTGTCGATGAGAACTTCCCAAATTTGTGGACAGAACTGGACCCTCGAATCCAAGAAGCAAATAGAACACCTAGTTACCTCAATCCCAACAGGCCTTCTCCAAGGCACATTGTATTGAAGCTGTCTAAAATCAACGACAAAGAAAGAATCCTCAAGGCAGCCAGGGAAAAGAAACTTACAAAAGAAAGCCCATTAGATTATCATCAGATTTTTCAGCAGAAACTCTACAAGCCAGGAGGGAGTGGAACCAAATATTCAAACTATTGAAAGAGAGAAATCATGAGCCAAGAATAATATATCCAGCAAAGATATCCTTTAGATATGAAGGAGGAATAAAGACCTTTCCAGACATACAGAAGCTGAGGGAATTTTCTAATACACGACCTGCACTACAAGAAATACTAAAGGAGGCTATTCGACCACCATCAACAGGGACAATTTGTGGCAACCAAAACTCAAAAAGGGGAGAGTAAAGGCCTGAACCGAATATGGGAATGGAGAAAGTAAGCGTGCTGAAGAAAATGGAATACTCTAAATATCAAACTTTCTTTTACATAAACTTAAGGGTAACCACTCAAAATAAATCCAGAATTGAAATATATACTGAAATAAAAGAAGAAACAGAGGAAACATCATAGAATACCACCACACAGAAATAATAGACAACAACAAAAGGCAAAGAAACAATGGAGACACAGCCTTACCAGAAAACTAAAGATAGAATGACAGGAAATCCTCACATATCAATAATCACCCTAAATGTAAATGGACTGAACTCACCAATAAAAAGGCACAGAGTAGCAGATTGGATCAAAAACTAAACCCAACCATATGCTGTCTCCAAGAGACACATCTCAGCTACAAGGACAAGCATAGACTCAAAGTGAAAGGGTGGAAATTGACACTCCAAGCAAATGGTACCCAGAGAAAATCAGGTGTAGCCATAATGATATCAGATGAAACAGACTTCAAGGTGAAAAAGATAACAAGAGATAAAGATGGACATTTCATAATGGTGAAGGGGACTGTACAACAAGAAGACATAACAGTCATCAATATTTATGCCCCCAATCAGGGAGCACCGAAATACACCAAGCAACTACTAACAGAACTAAAGGGAGAAATTGACCAAAACACAATTATACTAGGGGACTTAAATACATCATTGACAGCTATGGATAGATCATCCAAACAGAAAATAAATAACGAAATAGTAGCCCTAAATGACACATTAGATGAAATGGACATAATTGACATTTATAGAGCACTTCATCCTAAAACATCAGACTATACATTCTTTTCTGGTGTACATGGAACATTCTCAAGGATAGACCATATATTGGGACATAAAATCAGTCTCAACAAATTTAAGAAGATTGAAATCATACCATGCATATTCTCTGATCACAAGGCTTTGAAATTGGATATCAACTGTAAAAAGAAAGTGGGAAAAAGCACAAATACATGGAGATTAAACAACATACTTTTAAAGAAGGACTGGGTCAAAGAAGAAATTAGAGGAGAGATCAAAAGATACATAGAAACAAATGACAATGAAAATACATCCTACCAAAATTTCTGGGATGCAGCGAAAGCAGTTTTAAGAGGAAATTTATCTCATTACAGGCCTATCTCAAGAAACAAGAAAACTCCCAAATAAATAACCTCATGTTACACCTTAAAGAACTAGAAAAAGAAGAACAAGTAAAACCCAAGGTCAGCAGAAGAAAGGAAATAATAAAAATTAAAGCAGAAATAAATGAAATAGAGAACAAAAAGACAATAGAAAAAATTAATGTGACAAAGAGCTGGTTCTTTGAAAAGATTAACAAAATTGACAAACCCTTGGCTAGACTTACTAAGATAAAAAGAGAAGACACTGATTAACAAAATCAGAAACGTAAAAGGGGAAGTTATCACGGACACCACAGAAATACAAAGGATCATCCAAGAATACTATGAAGGACTATATGCCACCAAATTCAACAACCTAGAAGAAATGGACAAGTTCTTAGAAACATATAGCCTTCAAGGCTGAACCATGAAGAACTGGAAAATCTAAACAGACCGATCACCAAGTGAAATTGAATCAGTCATCCAAAACCTTCCCAAAAGCAAAAGTCCGGGACCAGATGGCTTCACTAGTGAATTCTACCAAACCTTCAAAGAGGATCTAATACCAATTCTGCACAAACTCTTCCAAAAATTGAAGAAGAGACAGTACTCCCTAACTCATTTTATGAGGCCAACATTACCCTGATACCAAAACCTGGTAAGGACAGCACAAAAAAGAAAACTACAGACCAATATCTCTAATGAATACCGATGCAAAAATCCTAAATAAAATTCTAGCAAATCGAATACAACAATGCATTAAAAAGATTATTCATCACGACCAAGTGGGGTTCATCCCGGGGCACAAGGATGGTTCAACATCCAAAATCCATCAATGTGATACATCACATAAACAAAATAAAGGACAAAAATCATATGATTATATCAATTGATGCAGAAAAAGCATTTGACAAGATACAACATCCATTTATGATTAAAACACTTAATAAAATGGGTATAGAAGGAAAATACCTTAACATAATAAAGGCCATATATGACAAGCCCTCTGCTAATCTCATAATTAATGGAGAAAAGCTGAAGCCCTTTGCTCTACGTTCAGGAACACGACAGGGATGTCCCCTATCACCTCTGCTTTTCAACATAGTGTTGGAAGTCCTTGCCAGAGCAATCAGGCAAGAGAAAGAAATAAAAGGCATCCAAATTGGGAATGAAGAAGTTAAATTATCACTCTTTGCAGATGACATGATGCTATATATAGAAAACCCTAAAGACTCCACCAAAAAGCTATTAGAAACAATCAACGAATACAGTAAAGTTGCTGGCTACAAAATCAACGCACAAAAGTCCATTGCCTTCCTATATACTAACAATGAAATCTCAGAAAAAGAAATACAAAAAACAATTTCTTTTGTAATTGCAGCAAAAGAATAAAATACCTAGGAATAAACTTAACCAAGGATGTGAAAGACCTATATGCTGAAAACTATAAGACATTTTTGAAAGAAATTGAAGAAGACACAAAGAAATGGAAAGACATTCCGTGCTCATGGATTGGAAGAATCAACATAGTTAAAATGGCCATATTACCCAAAGCAATATACAGATTCAATGCAATCCCCATCAAAATCCCAATGGCATATTTTAAAGAAATAGAACAAAAAATCATCAGATTTGTTTGGAACCACAAAAGACCCGAATAGCCAAAGCAATCTTAAGAAAAAAGAACTATAATGGAGGTATCACACTTCCTGACTTTGGCTTGTACTACAGGGCTACAATAATCAAAACAGCATGGTATTGGCAGAAAAACAGACACATAGACCAATGGAATAGAATTGAGAACCCAGAAATAAAACCACATAAATATGGACAGATAATTTTTGACAAAGAAGCTAAAAACATACAATGGAGCAAAGACAGCCTCTTCAATAAATGGTGCTGGGAGAATTGGATAGCCACGTGCAAAAGAATGAAACTGGACTGCTATTTGTCACCATGTACCAAAGTTAATTCAAAATGGATCAAAGACTTAAGCATAAGACCTGACACAATAAACTGCATAGAAGAAAACATAGGTACTAAACTTATGGACCTTGGGTTCAAAGAGCATTTTATGAACTTGACTCCAAAGGCAATGGAAGTAAAAGCTAAAATAAACGAATGGGACTATATGAAACTTAAAAGCTTCTGCAAAGCAAAAGAAACCATTGACAAAATAAAGAGGCCACCAACTGAATGGGAGAAGATTTTTGCAAACAGTGCCTCCGATAAGGGGCTAGTATCCAGAATATACAAGGAACTCATGCAACTCAACAGCAAAAAAACAAACAACCCAATTGAAAAATGGGCAGAGGACTTGAGGAGACATTTCTCCAAAGAGGACATACAAATGGCAAATAGACATATGAAAAAATGCTCAACATCACTAATCATCAGAGAAATGCAAATCAAAACCACAATGAGATATCACCTCACCCCAGTCAGAATGGCTATCATCAACAAGACAAATAATAACAAATGTTGGAGAGGCTGTGGAGAAAAAGGAACCCTCATACACTGTTGGTGGGAATGCAGACTGGTGCAGCCGTTATGGAAGGCAGTGTGAGAGTCCTCAAAGAATTACGAATAGAATTGCCATATGACCCAGCAATCCCTCTCCTGGGCTACCACGCCAAAAATCTGAAAACATTTAGAGATAAAGACACGTGTGCTCCAATGTTCATTGCAGCTTTGTTCACGGTGGCCAAGACATGGAAACAACCAAAATGTCCTTCGATAGATGAATGGATAAAGAAGTTGTGGTATATATACACAATGGAATACTATTCGGCGGTAAGAAAAGATGAAATAGGAACATTTGTGACAACATGGATGGATCTTGAGAGAGTAATGCTGAGCGAAACAAGTCAGACAGAAAAAGCAGAGAACCATGTGATTTCAGTGATATGTGGTATATAAACCAAAAACAACAAAAGAACAAGACAAACAAATGAGAAACAGAAACTTACAGACACAGATAATAGTTTAGTGGTTGCCAGGACCTAATGACTTCCTCTTACATTTGATGGACTACTGCTATTTGGTGAATTGAGTTGTCTCATATTTTAGCTAAGTACAGTGCTACCCTCAACAGAATGAGGGCTGTGTTACTAGGAAGAAGAGAGATGGGATAGACATCTGGTAATTTCTGTTGCAGCAGGGAACCCATTGGTTTGCTTCTTGAGATCCCTGTCAGCCCCAACTTTATTTCAGGATTAAGAAATAACATGACCTAGTAATTTAAAGTATTTATTATGTGCCAGGAGCTGTGCTAAATTCTTTAAAAGGTTTTAGTTTAATACAACAACCTTATAAAAAGGAATTACTTTACTTTGCAGAAGGACTGTTTGGCATGTATTTGCTGGTGTTAAAATTGATGGTGGTGATGAAAATGATGAAGAAGATGATGATAACGATGATGAAAATGATAATTTAGAAAGGCTCATATTCATTGAATGCTTATGATGTGCTTGTTACTGTGCCAAATTCTACACACACACACACACACACACACACACACACACACACAGTGTGCTAGTAATCACCAAAACCATAGGACGTGGAAGTTTTATTCTTCTCATTCTACAGATGAGGAAAATGAGCCTCAGATCATTTAAGTAACTTGCTCAAAGTCCACAGCTAATTAGTTGCAGAGCCGAGATTATCCTTTAAGCCTAATGTCCAAGCCGCTGTTTTTAACCACTGTGCTGTATTTTAGGCCCTGAGCAAGTAATAGTGGTAGAGAGTTAAAAGTGATAGTCTTTGTCCTTGAGGAACTCACAGCCTAGTCAGTTTGTGGTTATATATCATGTAAACAAGTGCATCGACATTTCACAAACACTGTATTTGAGTTTTTTCAGGTTGTAACAATAGCATGGATTTCACTGCAATGTTCAAGGGAAATGGATCTATGACCTTGGTCCTTGGACCAAATTTGGTAGCAGAACTACTCAGGTAAAAGGATCTTGAAAATGTGAGGTAGTAATACTGTTAACATTTATAATTTAATCAGACTGCTACTTTATCAATAAGAAAACAGATAAAAGGATAGCTCAATTAATGGGGTAAAATGCTGAGGAAGAGGCTTCTGAGGCACTGAAGACTGTTATTATGTAGAGAATTATTTAGACTGCTTTCTGAAGCTGAGTTTAGTTCTAGAATCAATAGATCTGGATGTTTGTAAAAGTTTTCTTATAATGGAAGTGTTTACATTTTTAATGCAAGTTGTTCCAAAATGGTAATACAAACCGTAAGTATAAAAAGGGAAGAGACATAGCAGGGAGGCAACAATTTAAGTGTTTCTCACTTCTGGCAGGACTGAGTCTTTGTGGCGCTGTCAATAGCAGCTTCACAATCCCTCAGGAAACCCAGGGGCCAAGGAAGAGCTAAGAAAGATATTTTGCATCTGGTGCTCTCGTCCAGTGTAGTCTCTGTACTTAGGTTACTTTTCTTTGTCCTTCACTAATTAGATCAGTAACCTAATCTGATTTTAGAGGAAGTTTGTGATCATTTCTTGCCTGTCTGTAACCTACTTGAGATGCTGCAGAGAAATTGGTAGGGAGGAGAAGGAATCTGAAAAAAATGACAAAGGAGATGACACTTGAAGTATATCAGAGGGATACATAGGAATTCATTGGGAGAAGGTCATTCCAGAGAAAAGGAATAGCCTGAGCAAAGGGAATGAAGCACAAAATAGCATGGCATATTGAGGGTAATCATAACGATGATGACGTTTCCCATTTCTTGAGCATTTTCTATGTGTTTGGCACTGTTGGAAGGTAACTTTCAATGATTTTTTTCATTTGATCTTTACAATAACCCTGCAAAGTAAACTTTATTAGTCCATTTTGAAAACTAGGAAACTGAGGTACAATAAGATTGTGTAAATTTTCTAAGTTCTTATATCTAGTAATTACATAGTCAAGGTATTTTTTGATTCCAAAGCCTGTGATCTTTTGATTAGGCACAGTTATCTTTGGATACATTGTAAAGTGCTAGGTTAAGAATATTTAAAAATCACCAGAAGAGAGACTCCTAGAATTACAGTGATGACTTATAGGAGCCAAAGTTGGCTCTACCTCAGCAAGCCAAATAATAAATAACATCAACGGTTCACATCCTTTAGGTTCAGTGGGATTTGGACCTAGCAATGCTTTTTCTGGATTTACTATTAGTATTTCTTGGGTCTTTTCCATTGAGCACACAGATAGTTTGGTGAGAATGTGAGATGAAGAAAGAGAATAAGGAAACTGAAGGTAATAGTAATATGCCTTTTCTTAGCTTCCAAATCTCTCTCCTCTTAGTGGTCAAGTACTAATAGAGATGGGAGAAGGAATTTTGAGGTGTCAAATAGAATCTATATAATCCACACACAAACTGCTTGTTTTATACCAGAGAGTGGTTAATGTGCTATGTTATGTGGGGAACACACTTGTTGTGCCCTTAGAAGCTTGGAGCAATGGTTTAGATATCAGAAGTGAAAGCACAGTTTAATTGTGGCTTGGGGTACTTTTGGGATTGGCACTATTTATGTAAAAATGTTACTACAAATATGTCGTTTCAGTAATAGAGAGCTAGTTAATAGCCTGGGAATTATTGAATTGTCTGAATTAGTAATAATATATCTAAGTAACATTGTAGTTACCAAAAGGATTTGGCTCAGTGCTCTAAGATATAGAAAATACTTATTCTGTATTTTGAAAGAAATTATTTGATTTGAGAAAAGGGAACACATATTTGAAAAGTGCCTATTATTCATCAAGTATTTGACTAGGTGATCTATATTCCTTACCTTGTTTAATCCTTGCGCTGTATAGTAAGTCGTTATAATTTTCCTCATATGTAGGTAAGGAAATGTAACCTGAGAGAACTTGTGTTTTTCTCAAGGTCATTCAGTAATAGAATTTGAACATAGGTCAAACTTCACTGCCTGTATTGTGTTTCTTTTGACATCTCTCTTACCATTAATTTTCCCACTGTCACTGCAAATAAATTATAAAGTGATTGAAGAAACATATTAAGTCTCATTAATTTTCCAAATATATGCTGAGTGTCTACCATGTGATAGGCACTATGTTAAGGGCAAGGTTAGACGGTATTTTGAAGTCAAGATACACTGGGCTTCTGGTCAAGATGGCAGAGTATTCAAATGCTGTGCTTGCCTCCTTCTATGACCACATCAAAATTACACCTAAATTATAGAACAGTGGCCCTTGAGGACCACCCGAAGACTAGCTGAACAGAACTCCTGTAACTACGGATATAAAGAACAAGCCACATCAAGACTGGTAGGAGGGGCAGAAACACAAAATGGTCTTGTCCCATGCCCATGTGTGGCGGTTAAGAATCAGGAGGGATCTCTCAGTTGCGGAAGTTGGACCTGAGGAGCAAGCCCTTCCAGCCCCACGTGAGGCTCCCCAGCACAGAGCACCAGTGTGGGAAAGAAGAGTCCCCACAATATCTGGCTGTGAAAATCACCAGGGATTCCATCCAGATGAGGTAGAGGTCTGCCGTAGACTGAGGCATCCTCTTAGAGGGCCCTAGAAAACATTTGCTGTGAGCTTTTGTGAAAGGACAGCAGCTCGAAAAGCACTAGGGACATCTGGGAAGAACTGAATTGTCTGGCTTCAGAGCAAAGGCTTGGAGGGGCAGCTCTCTCCAGGGCAGAAATTCTGGCAGGCACCATTATTTCTATGTTGAGCCCTCCCCCCACCCAGCCTACAAGTGCTGGTGGGTGCCAAATCCGAGTCTCCATTAACCTAGCTAACACCCTCACCTCATGCTGTTGATTCCCTGAGACCCTACCTCAACCAACAGGTACACTGGCCCAAGCCTCTTTCAGTGGCAGTTCCACACAAGCAGCCAGCCTTAGTCCATGCTGTAGGCTTTCCTAAAATCTCTCAAAGGTCCACAATCCCCTCCCCCACCCCAAACAGTAGCTGACCTTGGCATGCTCTGTATCTCTTGCCGATTGGACCCAATCCTGGCACTTGTGACAGCCAGACTTGGTTCTCAGCAAGCCCAGCACAGGCAGCTACCAACTTCAGATCACTTTGTAGCTCCTACCAGGTGGGCCCTGGCCTGGCATATGCAGCAGCTGACCTTGGTCTGCATTGGAACCCCTTTGAGAGGACCCATAATCAGTACACCTGGTGGGCAGCTTCAGACCACACCACAGCACCACCCAGTTAGTCCACAAATGACACACCCAAATGTTGGATTTGGCAGACACCAGAAACCCGCTAAAGCAAATGCTGCTTCATGGGGTCAGCCCCCACACAACAGGTCATTCTCTGTCATCATGGTTAGTCCTCATAGACAGACAGCTACCCACCAACACATTAACAGCAATCAAGGCTCAACTACAACAGGAGGGCACAGACAATGCACAAAAAGGACACTATTGCAGCACCTCGCTCAGGTGAAAATCCTGCTCCATTGGATTCCACAGAACACTGACTACTTAAGGCCACCCTGCTAAGACTGGGAGATGTAGCAGACCTACCTAATACATAGAAAAAAAGAACAGGGAGTAAGCCAAAATTAGGAGACAAAGAAACGTGTCTCAAAGCAAAGGACTGGAGAAAATGCCAGAAAAAGAGCTAAATGAAATGGAGGCAAGTTATATTCCATATAGAGAGTTCAGAACACTGGTTATAAGGATGCACAATGAATTTAGGGGGAGAAGAGACAAACTCAATGAAAACTTATACAAAGAGATAGAAACCATAAAAAAGAACTAGTCAGAATTGAAGAATATGCTAACTGAAATGAAGAATACATTACATAGAACCAACAACGTATTAGATGAAACAGAAGATCAAATCAGTGATTTGGCAGTGAAGGTGGCTGAAAAATGCTCTCGGAACAGCAAAAAGAAAAATGAATAAAAAATATGAGGATAGTTTCAGGGGCCTTTGGTACAACATCAGGTGTAACAACATTTGCATCATAGGGGTACCAGAAGGAGAAGAGAAAGAGCAAGGGATTCAGAACCCATTTGAAAAATTATGACTGAAAACTTTCCTAACCTGGTGAAGGAAATAGACATACAAGTCCAGGAAATACAGGGAGTCCCAAACAAGATGAACCCCAAGATACCCACACCGAGACACCTTACTTCATAAGTAAAATGCCAAAGGTTAAAGACAAAATCTTAAAAGCAACAAGAGAAATGCAATTAGTTACATACAAGGCAGCTCCCATAAGACTCTCAGCTTATTTCTCAACATACATCACATAACAGAAGAGATTGGCAGGAAATATTCAAAGTGATTGAAGGCAAGGACTTTCAACTGAGCTTACTCTAGGCTATCTTTAGAATCAAAGGAGAGACAGAAAGCTTCCCAGACCAAAAGAAGCCAGTGGATTTCATCACCCCCAAAGTAGTATTACAAGAAATATTAAAGGAACTTCTTTAACAAGAAGAAGGAACAGAAGAAGGTGAAAGCTCAAAAATATGAATAATACAGTGGCAATAACTACATAACTACCAATAATTACTTTAAGTGTAAATGTACTAAATACTCCAATCAAAGGACATAGGGTGGCTGAATGGATAGGAAAACAAGCCCCGTATATTTGTTGTCTACAAGAGACACATGCTGACTGAATGTAAAGGTATGGTAAAATATATTTCATACAAATGGAAACAAGCAAACAAACAAAAACAAGGAGTAGCAGTACTTATATCAGACAAAATAGACTTTAAAACAAAGGCTATAATAGACAAAGAAGGACTTTTCATAATGATAAAGGGATCAATCCAACAAGAGCATGTGAGGTTTGATAAGTTCACAAACTTGTTGGAACAATGTTGCTAACCTTTCTTGATATCAGGGATTATTCATTATGATTTTTTACCAAATGGACAGTTAACCAAGTTTACTATCTGGAAGTGCTGAAAAGGCTGTGTGAAAAAGTTAGATGACCTGAATGTTTTGCCAACAATTCATGGCTCTTGCATCACAGCAATGCACCAGCTCACATAGCACTGTCCGTGAGGGAATTTTTAGGCAGTAAACAAATAACTGCATTGGAACACCCTCCCTACTCACCTGATCTGCCCCCCCCAATGACTTCTTTCTTTACTCAAAGATAAAGGAAATGTTGAAAGGAAGACATTTTGATGACATTCAGGACATCAAATGTAATACGACGACAGCTCTTATGGCCATTCCAGAAAGAGTTCCAAAATTGCTTTGAAGGGTAGATTAGTTGCTGGCATCCATGCATAGTTTCCCAAGGGGAGTTCTTCGAAGGCGATCATAGTGATACTCAGCAGTGATGTATGTAGCACTTTTTCTAGGATGAGTTCGTGAACTTAATTGTCAAACCTTGTATACCAAGCTCATGGGTGGGAAGGATTAATATTGTTATTGTAAAATGTCCATACTACCCAAAACAACCTGTAGTTTTAATGCAATTCTTATCAAAATACCATATTAAAATACCAATGGCATTTTTCACAGAACTAGAAGAAATAATCTTAAATTTATATAGAACCACAAAAGACCTCCAATAGCCAAAGCAATCTTGAGAAAGAACAAAGTTCAAGGTACCATGCTACCTGATATCAAACCACACTACAAGGTTATAGTAATCAATACTGGCACAGTAATGATTAGTAAGCACAGTACTGGCATAAAAACAGAAACATGGATCAGTGGAACAGAATAGAGAGCCCAGAAATAAACCCAAACTATGTGATCAATTACTTTATGACCAAGGAGACAACAATATACAGTGGGGTAAAGACAGTCTCTTCAATAAATGATGTTGGGAAAACCGAACAGATATATGCAAAAAATGAAAGTAGACCACCTACTTACACCATATACAAAAATAAAATCAAAATGAATTAAGGACTTACATTTAAAACCCAAAAGCATAAACCTTCTAGAAGAAAATATAGACAGTAATCTCTCTGACATTGCTCTTAGTAATATTTTCTTTTTTGTATATGTCTCCTTGGACAAGAAAAACAAAAGAAAAATATAAACAATTGGGACTACATCAAACTAAAGCGTTTTTGCACAGCAAAGGAAACCACTAAATAAACGAAAAGATAACCTACTGAATGAGAGAAGATATTCACTATTGTTGCATCCAATAAGGATTGGTATCCAAAATATATAAAAAACTCATACAACTTAACAGAAAACAAACAAACAATAATACGACAACAAAAACCCAATCTGATTAAAAAATGGGTAGAGGACCTGAATAGACATTTCCCCAAAGAGGACATAGAGATGGCCAATAGACATATGGAAAAATGCTCCACATCGCTAATCTTCAGGAAAATGCAAATACAAACTACAATGAGATATCACCTCATACCAGTTGAAATGTTTATCATCAATAAATCAAACAAGTGTTGGCAAGGATGTGTGGATTAAAGGAAACCCTCGTGCACTGTTGATGGGATTGCAAATGGGTGCACCACTATGGAAAATGGTTTGAAATTTCCCTTAAAAAATTAAAACTAGAACTATAATATGATACAACAATTCCACTTCTGTGTATTTGAAAATCAAACACTAATTCAAAAGGGTATATGTTACCCTATGTTCATTGCTTCATTATTTACAATAGCGAAGATATGAAAGCAACCTGGGTGTCTTATCAATAGACAATTGTATAAAGAAGATGTGGTACATATATACAATGAAATATTACTCAGCCATAAAAAAAGAATGAAATCTTACCATTTGCGACAACATGCGTGGGCCTAGAGGGTTTTATGCTGAATGAAATAAGTCAGACAGAGAAAGAGAAATACCAAAGGGTTTCTCTTATATATGGACTCTAAAAAACAAAATAAATGAACAAACAAAACAGAAACAAACTCATATATACAGAACAAATTGATGGCTGCCAGATGGGAGTGGGATTGGGGGACTTGGCGATAAAAGTGAAGGGATTAAGAAGTACAAAATGGCAGTTATGAAATAGTCACAGGGATATAAAGTACAGCATAGGCAATATAGTCAATGATATTCTAACTATGTACGGTGTTAGATGGGTACTCGAGTTATCAGGGGATTCACTTCATAAGTTATATAAAAGTCTAACCACTATGTGGCACACCTGAAACTAATATAATATTGAATGTCAACTGTAATTGAAAAATAAAAATAAATTAAAGGAAAAAGTAAAAAACCCCATCATGAAAAGATGAATGAATAAATTGAAAAACAAAGAAACACTTCATATATGTAAATATGGAAGTATGATAATACTTTAGACAATTTGGGTTGTTAAAAGAACATAAACTTTAGAGCACAGTAGTCTTAATTGTGCTTCTTGGAGTTTGCATGTTAGTGGGGGCAGAAGACAGTATACAAGTAAATAAATAAAACATGTCTGATGGTGAAAAATTGCTATGAAGAGAAAAAAATCAGGGATGAAGATTAGGGTGTATAGTGATGTAGGGTTACAATTGTTAGGTAGAATATTTATAAAGGATACCACTATGGAGATGGAATTTGACCAAAAATCTGAAGGAGATGAACCATTCACATGGATTTCTAGAAGAAGAGCATATGTTGCGGAAGACACAAGTGCAAATGCCTTGTGTGAGAACAACACTGACATGTTTTATGAAAGCAAAGAAGTCATTATGACTGAAACATTGTGAGTGAAGTGAAGATTAATGGGAATTGAGGTCAGGGAGGTAATGGGGTCAAGATCATATTGGGTCTTTGGGGCCAGTATAAGGGCTCATAATGGGTGAGATGGGAAAAAAAATACTGGGAGGTCATGAACACAGGAATGGTACGATCTGATTTGTATGTGTTGCCCTCTATGTATAGAATGGACTTTAGGGGAGGAAATGCAGAAGCAGAGAAAACAGTTAAGAGGCAATTGCAATAATTTTGACAAGAGTTTATGGTGGTTTGGACCAGGGTATTGGCGGTAGAGGTGATGAGCACAGTTCGATTCTGGGAATATTTTGAAGTATAACCAGTAGGTTTGCTGATAGACTGGATTTGTGATGTGACAGAATGAGAAGAATCAAGATTTTTATCTGAACATCTGGTACAATGTGCTATTAAGATGGGAAAGACTGGAAGGAACAAGTTGGAGAAGAAAGACCAGGAAACTGGTTTTGACATGTTTAGTTTGAGGTACTTACTAGACATCCAAGTAGAAATGTTGAATAGGCAGTTGGATAAATGAGTCAAGTTCAAGGGAAAGTCTGAGCTCTGTCATAAATTTGAGAGCCATCAGTGCATACAGATGGTATTTAAAGTGATGTGACTGAAGATATCACCAAGGGATGAGTGTATTTTTTTTTAATTAAAGTTTATTGGGGTGACAATTGTTAGTAAAGTTACATAGATTTCAGGTGTACAGTTCTCTATTAACATCATCTATAAATCCCATTGTGTGTTCACCCAGAGTCAGTTCTCCTTCCCACACCATATATTTGATCCTCTTTACCCTGGATGAGTGTATTTTGAAAATGGAACAGATTCAAGGACTGAACGTGGGGAAGAAGGTATTTAGAAATCAGGGAGATGAAGAGAATCCTGCAAAAGATTCTTGAGAAAGAGCTGCCAGTGAAGCCAGATGAAAATCAAAACAATATGATCAAACCGATTGAATACAGTATTTTAAGATAGACAGAGTGATCTACTGTGCCACATGCTACTATTAAGTCAAGTAAATTAAGGAATAAGAATTGATTATAGCATTTAGCAATGTGGGAGAGATCAAGGATCTTGACAAAAGCAGTTTCAGTGGAACTTTGTGAAGAGAACTGTTGTGAAGATTAAATGATGTAATGAATATGAAGTGTCTGGCTCAATGCCTGGCATGTGGCACATGTGAGAGTGTGTGTGTGTGTGTGTGTGTGTGTGTGTGTGTGTACATACCCGTGAACACATATACAAAGAAAAGAGATGGGATATATACCTTTATCCCATCTGTTTTCTTCCTCTTGAAATAGCAGAACCAAAGGCAGTGAAACAGGATATCAAAGGGTGTATAAACCAATAGTAAGGGTTTAACTTCGGAGAAATAATAGGCTGTTTAATGACGGGGAATAGGCTGATGTCAGTTGATTGAGTGTTCAGCTAAAGACCGAGGGCTTTTCTAGCTCATGAAAATCCATTAAAGATTTGAAATCAGGAAAATGTTGTGATAAAAGCTGCTGTATTACCTTGTGTTCTACCTAGTGCTTTGCACATAGGCAGTACTAAAAAGAATTTATTGATTAAGATTATTTTGCTCTAAATAATTTAAATAATTTATAAAAGGATCGTAGATTGTCCCAGAGAGAAACCAAGTGATCTAAGTGCCCTTTCCTTTCAAATTGTGCTGATCCTCTGTGTTCATTCTGCTGGGCCTGACTGTGTTATCCATTTCTTTCTCATTGTATTTGCTTTGGTGTTTTATAAAATTCAACATAAATTTTTGCACTAGAATATTATGTGGCAGACTTCTCTAACATCAGGTCATAACTACAGACTGTCAGGGCATATCTGACAGATGTCTCATCTCTTCATGGCTCTATGTAAGCCTTTAAAATCAGCTATGTACCATCCAATAATTCAGAGCATTTTATGGGGTTTATAAATTGAGACCATCTCCCACATTTTGGAATATATGAATGTATGGATTTAAGAGTTTGACCCAAAGCTCTTTTATGCCTATTTTGCCTCTTGAATATTTGTTTGTCTTGAAGTATAGTTTCTCTTCTAACTGGTTTTTTTTGTCGCAGCATATAGGCAGGTTCTATAACCTTATCATCTGCTTTCAGATGCCTTGTCCTTTGAAAGAGAGAAGTGCAGTCAAACTCCTTTATAGTTAATTGTGAGAGTAAGATATTTAAGGGAAGCAGCATACTATAGTGAAAAGAGCAATGGATTAGAACCCAGACTCTAATTCCAACTGTGCCACTGTGCTACTGATGTGTTGGGTGGCTTTTCCCAAGGCACTTAACTTTTCTAGGTCTCAGTTTTCTTATATAAAAAGCACAGGAGTCAGATTAAATAATGTAATTTATTCATTTATTCAACAAATATTCTCTGGTTGCCCATTCTGTACCAGGCCCTTTTAGCAGAGCTAATATGAATAAGATATACTTTCTGCCCTTAAGGCTCTTGTATAATAGAGGTGAAGACAAAAAGAAATAACACAAATCACTTATATAAAAGAGGTATGCAAAAATGGGAGTATAGTGTAGCAGCACAGGTGAAAGGCAATTAATGAAATGGGGTGATCAGGAAATAATTCCAAAAGGAAATAACTAAGCTTAAACTGAATCTTTAAAAATGATTTGGATTTATCAGTGGTGAATATCGTCTCCCATTCAGTAGGCTGTCTTTTGTTTTGTTGATGCTTTCTTTTGCTTTGCAAAACCTTTTTAATTCAATGTAGTCTCAGTTTTTTATTTTTCCTTTTGCTTCTCTTGCCTGAGGAGACATACACAAAAAATAATATTACTTAGAGCAATGTCAGAGAGTTTACTTCCTGTGTTTTCTTCTATGACTTTTATGGTTTGGGGCCTTACATTTTAGTCTTTAATTCATTTTGAGTTTATTCTTGTATATGGTGTAAGAAAGTGGTCCAGTTTCATTTTTCTGCATGTATATGTCCAGTTTTCCCAACACCATTTATTGAATACACTGTTTTAACCCCATTTTATATTCTTGCCTCCTTTGTCATAGATTAATGGGCCATATAGGTGTGGGTTTATTTCTGGGCTCTCTATTCTTTTTCATTGATCTCATTGTTGTGTCTCTTTTTATGCCAGTACCGTGCTATTTTGATTACTATAGCCTTGTAGTGTAGTTTGATATCAGTTAGTGTAATACCTCCAACTTGGTTCTTCTTTCTCAAGTTTGCTTTGGCCGTTTGGAATCTTTGTGGTTCCATATGTGGTGTTAGGTGGGTACTAGACTTATCAGGGGGATCACTTTGTAAGTTATATAAATGTCTTACCACTATGCTGTACACCTGAAACTATATAATATTGAATGTCAACGGTAATTAAAAAAATAATGGTTTGGACTAGAACTTTTACATACTGTTTGTGGGAATGTACATTGGTCAAACACTTGTGGAAAAATACGATAAAAGTACTACTAGAGCTAACATACGTATACCTTTTGCTCTAGTAGATAATGGCGATTTTTCAGTTTCAGAAATGTGTACAAATATTCTCCAAAAAGACATGTAAAGTATTCCTGGTGGCACTATTTGTAATAATTGAGCTTAGGGGATTATCCAAATGACTATAAATAGTGGAATTGAAAAATTGGGTTATAGTCATGCCTATATCTTGAAATACCATATAGCACTGAGACTAAGTGAACTACATGCAACATATAACTACATGCAACAACATGGAAAAATCTCATAAAAATAATGTTGAGAGAAATGATCCAGACACAGAAGAGTATATACCATATGATCCCATTCATATAAAGTTAAAAACAGACAAAAATAACCGATAGTATCAAAATCAGAATAATGGTTACCCTTGGCAGGTAGGTATTGCTTGGAAAGGGGCTTCTGGAGTGTGGTTTTTTTCTGTTTCTTGATCTGATGGCTGCATATACAGGTGTGCTTGTTTCTAAAAAAGTTGTCAAGATAGGCATTTGTAATTTGTACACTTCTCTATATGTGTGATGTACTTCCCTACAAAGCTTACTTGCCAAAATGAGTGGGAGTTAGTCAAGATCATAGCAAAGAAAGATGTTCTAGAAAAAGAGCATGAAAGGGTACTATTTTCCATTTGTCATTTGCTGTGATGCTAATACTCATTTTTCACTCAGTAAAAACTGTCGATGCCTACTACGTGATACGATTTTCTTCTCCTAGTAAATATCTTGAAAATGACAATAGAAATAAACTTCAGTTCTTTTCCTACACAATTAAGTATTTGACTTAAGGGAACATGACAAAACAACTATTGCTTGACTGTGAGCTTCCTGCAGGGACTATAATTTTAATATCTTTATTTTGCCATTGCCTGGCACAGAGCCTTACAAACAGGTGTACACTGAAAGTTGAACGAATGGATTTGATCACCATCTACAGCGCGTGCGCACACGCACACGCACGCGCATGCGTGCGCGCGCACACACACACACACACACACACACACACACACACACAAAACAAAGAGATACTTATCATAGATTTGCATGATTTCCAAAGGTGTTTAAACAGTTGAAGTGAATTTGCCAAACTATAAAATCTTATTTTACATAGTACTTTTTACCTTCTTAGAAACAATGCTTTTTTTTTCACCTCTTTCTCCATGCAGTAGTAATGAAAAAATTATTTACAAAATATTGAAAAGTAATTGGTAAAATGACCATTACATTAAACAATTTGAGGTTGTCCAGTATATTATATTTTTTAAAAGTATTTCCTGGGAAATTTGGTTAAAAGCAAGGTCAAATTCTAGACTTTGGAGGTGAAACATACTTTCTCTTTCCGCTTGAAGTCCCACATCTACTCCTTATCCAGATTTATTGATTTCAATATATTCTACTTTGTAGTCATAGTTTTCCGTAGTAGCAAGTGTCTACCTCTAACAATATGACTGATCCTAAAATCCACTGGGCCATTTGACTAGCATTCTGCATACTTTTCACTTGACCCTCCACATCTATTCTCCACTCTTTTCCACCCTGCTTATAGTCCTAAGAGGCTGACCTTTATGACTATAATCTGTATGCACCCTTGTACTCTGGATGTCAGTTGAGGGCCTGTGAGAGACACTGTCAAGAGATCACAAGTTGGGAGAAGAGTGAGCTAGGAATATGTATTCTTCTTTTCTAAAAGCCACCTTTACATTTTCCAGGTTTTGATAACCGCTCTCTCCCCATGATCTTTTGTACCTAGGGAGCTTAGGTAAGCCTCAACCTCTATGGGAGAAAGGTAACAGCTTATTGCTGTTGCTATAGCTGGGTATTTCCTTATCTCTGGTTGGTTTTCTCTAACTCTGCTCACATCTTTGTAAATTTTTCCTTTATTAAATTCTTCATGTTTATCTTGTTTGAATTTACCATCTGTTTCCAGCCAGACTTTGAACGATGTGCCAGACTAGGTTTTGGTATGGTTTTGGTTTGTTTTCCATGCAGTGCCATACCCGTCCTGCTCTTTCTTCAGGACCCAGCTCAAGAATTACTGCCTCTTGTATACAATGGAATACTACTCTGCCACAAGAAAAGATGAAATACTGCCATTTATGACAACATGGATGGATCTTGAGATTATCATGATAAGCGAAATAAGTCAGACAGAAAAAGTCGAGAATCACATGACTTCAATCATATGTAGGATATAAAACTGAAGGCAACAAACAAGACAAACTAACAAACAAACCCTCATAGACACAGACACCAGTTTAGTGGTTACCAGAGGGTAAGGGGGGAGGGGTGTGGTAGAAGAGGGAAAAGGGGGTCAAACATATGGTGATGGAAGGAGAACTGACTCTGGGTGGTTGACACACAATGCAATATATAGATAATGTATTATAGAATTGTACACTTGAAACCTATATAATTTTACTAAGCAATGTCACCCCAATAAATTTAATAAAAAGTTAAAAAAATGAAAGAAGAATAAAAATAACAGTATTATTGTGTAGCACAAATGATGCTAATGTATATGAAAATGCTTTTGTTGTACTAACAGTAGAAAATTTTTTTCAAATTTATTTTTATAATTGTTTAATAAAAATAATAATTATCCCCCAAAAAGAATTATTGCCTTTTAAATATGGATTTTGAAGTCTGAGAAGTCAGGGTCTGAATTAAAACTCCCAACTCTTACTGGCTGTGTGATTTTGGGTAAACTCATGTTTTTGAACTTTAGTTTCCTTCTCTGTAGAATAAGGTGAAATAACACCTGTTAGGTGCAAAGGTGTTGGCTATTCAGTAAGAATGTTTTTGAAAGTTTCTGGCACTAAGTAAGATCTCAGTAATGTTAGTTATTTTTTTTTTCCTTTTTCTTCCGTTTCTGACCAACTTTATCCTATTTTACTTTTTATTTTTCAGTGCCATGCATTTGTTTGCAACTTGCTTTGAATCTGTTTTCTAGTTGTTTCACTCTAGATGCCTTGCCTTTCTGAATCTACTCTTAATTTCTCAAGGCAATGGGCCATAGAGAAATACTAAAAATAACTGAAACTTGTGTGTTTTTAGAATTTATAAAAACATACTTTTGTTATTTAATCCTCATAGCTCTGAAAAGGAAGAAAATATTATTTATCTCCTTTCACAGATGATGCAACTGAGGCACAGAGAAATTAATTATGTAAGGTCATAGAGCTAATTAATGGTAAAACATGTCTCAAACTGAGGTCCTCAGATTTCTTTTTATTTTTGATGAGAGATTGATAAATTTTAATGCATTAACATTAAAAAGTTCTATACCACAAAAAACACCATTAACAAATTAAAAGACAAGCCAAAGACAAGGGAAAGGTTTGCCATGACTATAACTGACAAAGATGAGTATCTAGAATACATCTATAGATCAGTAAGAGAAGATAATCCAATTAAAAAATGGGTAGAGAAGATGAACGAACAATTCACAGAATAAAAAACCAAAATGGCCATAAATACAACCATTTACAAAGGTAAAAACTATTCTTAGCTAACAAGCTGTCCAAAAAACCCGGCTGAGGGCTCCATGTGGCCCTCAGGCCCTAGTTTGCCAGCTTGGTCTATACCCTCACCTACTCCCCTGTTCTTAACCATTCTTGGAGGGAAAATCCCAATGTATCATTTAATTCATCCTTACTGTTTTGTTTTAAGGGAAAAAAAGTAAAGACTAAAGCTTTAACTCCTGAGCTATCTGATTTTGAAACTTGTAGCTGGAGGAGGAACAATCAGTTGGATGTCTATTTCATATCCCAGGATGAGCATAGATGTCATTTTTATCAGCCCTGTAACAAATGCTGGATAACAGCAGATGGCTGGCATGAGCTCCTTTTTCACACAGGTTCCAGAATAAGAAAGATGGAGGTCCTCAGATTTCAATCCCCTTCATTTCTGTTACACCATGATGGAATTGTTTTGCTTCTTTTTATTTTATTTTATTTTTTATTTTTTTATTTTTTTTAATTTTATTTTTTTTAAATTTTATTTTATTAAATTTATTGGGGTGACAATTGTTAGTAAAATTACATAGATTTCAGGTGCACAATTCTGTATTACATCATCTATAAATCCCATTGTGTGTTCACCACCCAGAGTCAGTTCTCCTTCCATCACCATATATTCGATCCCCCTTACCTGAATACATTATCCTTTGGTTCACATCTACTGAATTCATATTTTTTTAAAGTAATTGGTAAACCATCTATGTCTACCTTTTTTCTTCTTCAACTTCCTTTTTGATGAGTGGGCTATTATTTTTAAACTTTTAAAATTTTTATTAGTTTTAGGTGTAGAAAACAACATAATGGTTAGATATTTATAGACCTCACAAAGTAATAACTATAATAAGTATTACCCCATCTGACACTGTACATAGTTATTAGGATATAATTGACTGTATTCCCTATGCTGTACTGTATATCCCTGTAACTATTTTTTAAAAATTATAGTTGACATTCAATATTATTTTATATTAGTTTCAGGTGTACAGCATAGTGATCGTTGACTATTACTTTTACTCTTGTCTAATATCTATTTTTTTGTGTGATTTTTATCCCTTCTCACTGAGTACTTTTCTCCAGAAAACATAATGATAAAAACTTAAAAATGATCGTAACTGAGAAACACAGAAAGGAAACTGGAACATTTACGCTTAGTTTCTTTCACAATACATCTCTGGATCTGGTCTTGACTTTTGGTGTGGGAAATAACGTTTGTTCCTCCTTCAGTCTTGTGCATGGCTCTTATTCTTGAACGTGTAGCCCTGGTTACATATGGTCCTATTTCCTATAGGTAATATAGGAACACTTCATGAGGGGCAGTGTAGTATAGTAGAAATGACAGCAGCATCAGTGCCAACCTGACCTGGGCTCAAATCCTGGGTCTGCCACATATAAGCTATGTGACCTTAGGCAAGTTGGTGTTAAAATTACCTTTTAAAATTCAGATTCCTTATTTGTAAAATGATGAGGATGATGGAGGTGGGTGTGTGTGCTAAGGATTACCTGCCTTGCAGAGTTCTTGTGATAATTAGATGTGATAATGTATATAAAGAACATATTACATGGTAGATTTTCAATAAATAGTAGTTTTTATTACCATTATTACCATTATTATTATTAGGAGGCACACAAAAGAATCCTATTTTTTGAGTTCTTGTTCAGGTCACTAGATGCATTTAGTGATAAATAAAATAATCACCAGATTTGGAGTTTGGCCAAGCCATTGACAAACAGATGTGAAAAGGCAGGGCATCTTAGAGGTGCCCAGTGTGAAAAATCTTTGTTCGTTCTGTTTGGCTCCCTTTATGATCCAGATGCCTTCTGCTTTGGTGGTGCCATTGACTGGGTATTTTTAAGGCAATTTGTAGGATTAAGCCTCTCAGTGTACCACAGCAGGTTGAGGCCTGAATGCGTCTGGTAACAATGCAGCCTTTCTCCCGTGGAGGTTGAGACTTATCTAACAACCTCTCTAGGCTTTCTAGGCCTCTCCCCCCACCCCCACTCCCAACACCAGACCATTACAAAGAGCACTAAACGCTTATAAAAAGGCTTGTAATGGATGAGGAATTTCTGGTGCCAGTGACTTTCTGATTCATTTGTTTTATGGAAGTAAAACAAAAAATCCAGGATAGGATGGGAAAGTATGTAGTGAGAGAAGATTTAAAAAAAATAAAAATCTGTATTTAAGAATATGGGCAGTGCATTAGAATGGATAATGCCCTCGCAAGCTCCAGATCTATATTCATGTTGATTCCTCCACTTTGCTTTCACTCACTAGTGAACTCCTACTACTCTTTAAGAACCAACCCCAGTATTTCTTTTGAAGCTTTCTCACTAGTGAGCCCCTGGAGAGATGGGGATACTTTTCTCATCTTTGTATCTGTTTCACTGCTGAACGCTGAACCCGGCATATAAAAGGCATTTGACAAATGAATAAATCTAACCCAGATATTTTCAAAATATTTGAGGATAGGCAGTCTACCTAACTCCCGTATAATTCCGCCACAGTGACTACTGGTTCCCATAAAGACTGTTCTGGAGATTGCTGGTTAAATTTGTTTTTTTTCAAGATGCTAATACAGAGCAATAAAAGATCATGCTAAATTCCCAAAGTGCCAAGGGAGTTTAGAAAAGAGAAATATCAGCTGGACTAAAGAAGTCAAACTAAATGCTATCAGAATGTAAACAGACCTGACGCAGTGCCTGGAACTTCTGTAACCTTACAGATGACTGAGACCCAGATAATCTTGGCTTTAAGGAGAACATGGTCTTGCTGTAGACTAAAGACACACTGAAAAGTAGAGTGTATTTAAGGCAGTGTATAATTAAGGCTGAAAGAGATACAATAGACTTATAGGAGGGGGAGTGATTATAGAAAAAAGAATTAATACACTGGATGGACTTCATTAAAATGAAATATTTCTGCTCTGTGAAAGACACTGTCAAGAGAATGAAAAAAACAAACCTTAGATTGGGAGAAAATATTTGCGTAATTCATGTCTGATAAAGGATTGTTATCCAAAATATACAAAGAACTCTTAAAACCCAACAACAAGAAAACAAACATCTCAATTGAAAAATGGATAAAGGTTCACTGGGGTGACAATTGTTGGTAAAGTTACAAAGATTTCAGGTGTATAATTCTGTAATACATTGTCACCCCAATAAGCTTTAATTAAAAAAAAAAAATGGATAAAGGACCTGAACTGACACTGCACCAAAGAAGATATGCAAATGGAAAATAAGCATACGAAAAGATTCTCCACATATCAGTGAAATTATATGGTTCTCAACTTTTCTGTCTGTCTTATTTCGCTTAGCATAATAATCTCAATATCCATCCGTATTGTCACAAATGGCACTATGTCATCTTTAATTATTGCAGAATAGTACTGCATTGTGTATATATACCACATCTTCTTTATCCAGTCATCTATTGAAGGACCCTTTGGTTGTTTCTATGTTTTGGCCACTGTAAATAAAGCTTCAATGAACAATGGAGCACATATATCTTTACGGATAAATGTTTTCAGATTTTTTGGGTAGATGCCCAGGAGAGGGATTGATGGGTCATATGGTAATTATATTCTTAATTTTTTGAGGAACTTCCATAGTGGCACTGAGATGTGGTATATAAAACTGAAAACAACAAAAGACCAAGACAAACAAATGAAGAAATAAAAACTCATAGACACAGACAATAGTTTAGTGGTTACCAGAGGGTAAAGGGGAAGGAGGTTGGTAGATGAGGGTAAATGGGATCAAATATGTGGTGATGGAAGGAGAACTGACTCTGGGTGGTGAACACACACTGTGATATATAGACGATGTATTACAGAATTGTACACCTGAAACCTTTGTAACTTTACTAATAATTGTCACCCCAATAAACTTTAATAAAAAAAAAAAAGAAAAAAGAAAAGATGCTCCACGTCATATGTCATCAAGGAAATGTAAATTAACTTAATGATGAAATGCCACTATACACTTATTATATTAAAACAGCCAAAATCCAGAACACTAACACCACCAAATTCTGGTGAGGATCTGGAACAATAGGAACTCTCATTTATTATGGTGGAGGGAATGCAAAGTGATATAGCCCCTTTGGAGGATAGTTTGGTGATTTCCTAGAAAACTAAGCATGCTTTTTTTTTTTACCATAGTTTTCACAGTCATCCTTTATATTTAGCCAAATGAGCGGAAAACTTGTGTCTTAATAAAAACTTGCACACAGATGTTTATAGCAGCTTTATTTGTAGTTACCCAAACTTGTAAGCAACCAAGATAACCTTTGGTAAGATAAAGTGTGATCCATCTAGGTAATGGAATATGATTCAGTGCTAAAAAAGAAATGAGTTATTAATCCATTACGAAACATGGAGGAACCTTAAATGCATATTATTAAGTGAAAGAAGCCAATCTGAAAAGGCTGCATACTGTATGATTCCAACTCTATGACATTTTAGAAAAGGTAAAACATGGAGATAGTATAAAAGATCAGTGGATGCTAGTTGTTGGG
Organism: Rhinolophus sinicus; assembly: GCF_036562045.2. Taxonomy (NCBI): domain Eukaryota; kingdom Metazoa; phylum Chordata; class Mammalia; order Chiroptera; family Rhinolophidae; genus Rhinolophus; species Rhinolophus sinicus. The sequence continues at coordinate 20,031,525 of NC_133756.1, read as the reverse complement.
GGAAGTTGGGAGGAGGATGAATAGGCAGAGCATAGAGGGCTTTTAGGGCAGCGAAAATACTCTGTATGATACTCTAACAATGGATATGTTGTTATACATTTGTCCAAACCCATAGATGTACAACATCAAGAGTGAACCCTAATGTAAACTATATACTCTGAGTAATAATGACAAAGCACTGTAGGTTCATCAGTTGTACCAAATGTGCCACTCTGGTGGGGGATGGTGATAATGCTGGAAGGTATGTGCTTGTGGGGACTGGGTTTATATGGGAAATCTCTGGTCCTTCTTCTGAATTTTGATGTGGACCTAAAACTGCTTCAAAAATTACCTATTAAAACAATAATACGATGCTTTGAAATAAACAAAAAAAAAATGCAAAGGAAAACCGAGGCTTTGAATTTTGACTGAGGAGCTTTGGCTTTATCCTAAATAGCAGTGATTGAGAGATATATCAATAATTTAGCAAAACAAAGCTAGTTCCTGGGTTTCAGACTGGGAGAAGTTGGGGCAGCTGGACTGCAAGAACATTGCAATTCTTCAGCCTCTCTCAAGGGCATGATAGCTGTCAAGGGCATGGGAGGGTTGGCATATTAGGGGAAGTTCATAATAATCTTAATGACCTTCTGTTTATATGAATATCATAGAGTACAATTTGAACTTCATTTTGAAGTATGGGTAGGATGTCAGGCTAAGGAAATTTGTGTTTAATGGGTTGTTGGTGGGAAATAGAGAAGAGAATAAGAGGAGAGTAAAATGGATTGGAAGGCCAGAGACAGTAGCCCTAGCCTCGGCCTGCACACAGCCTTGCCTGCAGTGAATGTAGTGGATTTACTAGGTGTAGTTAAATCTCCTTAAATGAAGGTGTATACAAAGGATATTAGGGCCCTTTGGGGTAAGAAAACTCACTTTCTGAATTTTGGGTGGGCTTTTGGGTTGAAAAATACCTGGGCTAGAATCCTGATTCATGTTCTTTCTGTGTGATCTCGAATATCTCACTTTACCTCGTTGAATTTTATTTTGTGAATAATAGTAATAGTAGTACTAGTACTACTCGTAATAGTAGTAGTCGTAGTAGTAGTAATAATACTTAATATGCAGGGTTGTTCTGACAACTGAATACATTTGTAAGGAATCTACTAACACTTAAAGGTTTGTTCCCTTGAGCAGTGTGGAGAGCAAAGACTGAATCAGGGCCGGGTCAGTCAAGGGGGATCTTTAAGACTGAGGCAGCTTCAGGTCATATCTCTGTGACTACTACCATCCAAGCACTGTTAAGAGGCTAAGAATTATCATAAATAGAACCCTGTAAATAAAGATCCAAACATCCTCATTGACTGTCAAAAATAAGATCACAGCAGCATTAAGGCACCCAAGATGAAACACACCAGCACTTATCCACAGCGAAATCTATAAAGTGCTTTCGATTGCTCAGGGGATCTTTAGATGTAGCATCATTTTCTCTATCTTATGGATGACTTGGCCACCTCCGCTATGAATTTTTCATGATTCCCTTGACCCAGCAGGTCTTGCCTGTGGAGAGAGTAATACGGTATTGATTTCGGAGTTAGGTTTCTGCCTTTTTCGCCACAACAGATTTTTGTAGCCTAGAAACCTCAATCCCCTATTACTCATTAGAGACTAGGGCAACTTTTCGTAGATCTGGAATTCAGAAGGCGAACCATTTAGCTGCTGGTGCCAAAGGTAGCCTTTATAGTGGAATTTTAATTGACTTCAGTAATGAGAGTAGCTGTTATTAAAAACTTCCTAACTAAACCAGCAGAGGTAGGATTATAGAGAATACCAAGAAGACAATGGTCTCCTTTGTTTCTCTCACAATTAGAATGTTTTCTTAGGGTTATTTTCTAAATGAACCTTTTAAAAATATACCAGAGGCTAAAAAATAAAAGAAATGTGAAAGAATAATCCAGTTCATCTTTTAGTGTTTTTTTTCTTCTGTGTAATTTTTGGAATAGATGCCTAGGTGATTCTTATTTTCAGTGGCCCTTGGTCATATAAGAGAAATGAAAAGAGGCCATGCTGTTGGTAGTTTTATTTAAACTGCTTTTAAGAAATCAAAAAATCCATATCTTACATCCTGTGAAAACTCATTCTTGGCATTGCCATGGTAACAAGACTTTTAAAAGGGAGTTAACTGAAATTTAGCTGCATATATTATTTCTTTGTGATTCATATTTCATAAAAATGCAAATGTCACACTAATACATGTTTTACCTTAATGTTTTAAACCACCGTTTAGTCTTAATTGATCTAATGTTTTCCTTAATTAAATTTTGTGCTTCATTGAATGGTTTTTCTTCTCCTCTCCCCCACAATCCCCTCTTCTGTGGACCCATCAAACTATACATTTCAACTGGGTGACATGCAATTTAGGAAACTGTCACATAGGAGATCAATCATCCCAACCTAAGAACTCAACAAAAGATTTTTAGAAAACTGCTTGTCCTGCCTAGAAATTTAGCCTATTCTCCTACTTGGATAGAATTTTAGTATCTCCTTTTCTGTCCTTGTCCTTCCTCTCACCATTTGAGTCTTTCCATAAAACTGAGAAGCAGAGTACGCAGGCGGAAATAGTCCCTCCAGGACATCCTGGATAAAAATGCAGGCTTCACTATTCCCTAGCTTTGTGACCTTGTTCAAGTTATTTAACCTTTTTGACCCACAATTTTATAATAGGTAAGCTAGAGATAAAACAGTAGTTTTGTCATAATACTTTTAAGTGAGGATTAAATGCAATGACGCTTTTAAAATACTTGGCACAGTGGTTGGCACAAGATCTGTGATCAATAATAGAGTTGTCATTTAGATTGTAATAATAGTAATTTGGAGGACGTAGACAATGTGTTACTTAACTTTCAGTGGAGCTTTGTATTTGTTTGGAAGATATTTGATAAACTTTTTTGGAGGAGTAGTGAAACTCCAAGGGTAATATATTGTGCCAGAGCAGAGATGACAGATTTTCCTTTTTGTTTCAAGAGTAAAAGGGAATAGAAGTAAACAGAGAGGGAAATGGGATAGAGAGCAGATTGGCAGTGAGATAGAAGATTGTGCACCGCCTGACATGACCCATTCCAGCAACTCCCAGGCATTTTGTGTTGGACAAATCCATGAAATGGTTTGTGAAAGTGAAGTGTATGTTTGTGTGTAAGAGAGAAAAGTGGTGAAGGGAAGGATTTCACCTTCTGATTGACATGGACCAGACAGAGGCAGCAAGTGCTGACACAGCCCCTGAAATGTGAGGGCACCTTGAAGATCCCAGTCTCGGAGACTTCAGAGGAGAGGCATGTGGACTTCGATAGTCAGAAACCGGGGGCAGGGTGTGTGGGGATTTTGTCCATTACGAGATCGGGATGCTCAGCTAGCCTCTGGGTTACATAATGATAATGTCAGCCATTTCTTCCCCCAGCTTTACTGAGGTATAATTGACTAGTACAATTATATATATTTAACGTGTACAACATGGTGATTTGATATATGAATACATTGTGAAATGATTACCACAATCAAGTTAATTAACATATCCATTACCTCACACAGCTACCTTTCCTTTCTTTCTTTTTTTTTTTTGTGTGAGAACACTTAAGACCTACTTTCTTAGTTTCTTAGCAAATTTCAAGTATACAATACAGTATTATTAACTATAGTTACCATGCTGTACATTATTCATCTTACAACTGAAAGTTTGTGCCCTTTGACTGGCATCTCATTTCGCCCTGCCCCCAACTCCTACCGACCTTCACTCTACTCTCTGTTTATTTGAGTTCCCACAGGCCTTAAAAGGACTCTCCAGTGAAGCAACTCTTGGCTGGAAAGTGGGTTTTCCTTTTACATACAGAGTCAGGTGTTTTTTGTTTGGTTGGTTTTTGTCTTTGCTTTTTTTCAGAACATCTCAGCCAACAGGGATGAGAACAGACTCTCATTTCCTGTGGATAGATCCACAGTGGACAGACCATCCCCAGTGTCTCTTACCTCTGCACCTCCTTCTCTTTCCTACTGCTTCCCACCGAGATTCCTGTTCTCTCTACCTTTAGCTCACTCAGCTGAAGCTCACTGTGCTACACACACAGATTTGGAAGTCACTGCCGCTGACTACATAATCCTGGGAAAGGCATTTTCCTAATCTTTCTAATCCTCTATTTCCTCATTTATAAAATGGGAAATGATTCCACCATTAAAAGGTCATTGTAAGAATGAAATGAGTTAATGTGTTCGAAGCACATGGCACAAGACCTAACCCTTGTTATGCACTCAGTAAAAGTTCTTTCCTTTCTCCTTCATCTGGACTTTTACCATTACCTCCAAGCTTCTCGAGGATAGGTGATGCCACCCTTTTGTCTTTGCCTTCTTTGTTGCACCTGGCACCATGGCTATCCCATAGAGTGGGCTGGGGGTGCACAGCATGTGGTATCACTATGTCTTTTCCTGTGTTCTCCCGTCATATTGGACTTATTCCAGCTGTACGTGCCATGTTCTCTCCTTTCACTCGGTCCTCCCAAATGTAATTCCTTCTGCTGGAGATCTTTTTTCTGTTCTTTTCCTGTTATTTCAACTAATTTATCAAGTGTCAGCTTGATATGACTGTTCTTCAGAGAAAAAATTCTTGATCCTTAAACAAAGTAAGGACCCCGTTTTATATTTTCATTGCTTCTAGTACTTTTCCTTTGCAGCATCTTTCACCCTTGCAATCACTTCCCTAACTGAAATTATTCATCGAAGATCTATATTTATTGCAAGTCTGGAAACTATTTGAGGCAGAGAAAATGTCAGTTTTCTTTAGTGTATCTTTAATGCCTAGCATAGTGCCTGGGATGAAGAGCTCTGTGTGTCATCATTAGTTGATTGACTCTTTACATTATTCAGGCAAATATTGGTGCCATCAGAACAGCTCTAGAGACCATAGGTGTCCAGGATAGTAATCTGTACCTAACAAATACCTGATAAATAACGGCTTACGTCTGGGTTACTGGGAAAAGCAAGAGAGCATGCACTTTAATATGCACCCTTGTTTTTCATTTTTAAAAGCTGTCCTCTTTTCATTAGGGAAATATTTCCCAACTTGCTTGCTGTAGAACACTAATATGAGTGCCATTAATGAGAAACACTTTATACTCCGTCCCACTTTGGGAGAGTAACAATGAACATGAGCATTTTTAAGGTTTTGACAAGACTAGTAGTAATGAAAATGGGCCAACATTGCTTAATCCAGTATTTCCAAAATGTATTCTATCACTGATACCTGTTTTGCCTGAACACCTGTTAACATTTCGTACAATATAAACTGTGTAGGAAACACTGACTTAAGGACTAGCACAATTTTTCCCCCCACTTTCACTGCAAATAACGGAATACCCAGCAAAGTTATTTAAGACTTTTAACTAAATGGAAAATATTTAGTTTCTTCTCACTAACATACTCTATAATTCTAGAATGATGAAAGTTTTCATCTTGAAAGATCCTTGAAGGTTATAAAGCTGATGTATGACGTAGCATGTGAAGGAGTCCCCCGGTGTGCCCTGCAGGAATGTACTGTGGTGGGTAAGCTCACAGGCTCCTCAAGGCAGACTGCTGGAGGGCAATCTGGGCTCCACCACCTACTGCCTACGGGATTTTGGCCAAAATTCTCATGTTTTCTGTGCTTGGCAGCTGCCTGGCTGGTACAATGAGGATCCGTGCTAGAATGGCAGTCGGGAGGCGGAGAGGAAGGACAGCGATCCAAGAGCCTAGCGGGGCCTACCCTGAGAGACTGTGTCTAGTAAATGGGAATCCAGTGTTAAGTCCCCTAGGCTGAGCTGCTCTTGGAAAAATAGTTGCATTTGGATAAGGAAAACATCACAATGTAATCCTTTTAGGACTGTGACATATTTACGGAGTTCGTGAAATCACGAATATTGTGTTACTGACAAAAGCTGTATTTGTATCTTTAGTTTTATTCTCAAAGCATGCATTCCAAAACGTGTTTTCTCTTGCTCACTCATGCTATGAACTAATTGCATTTCAAACTTGGATATCCAATAAGTCACCTACCATGTCCAAAATAGAACACTATTAAAAAAAGGAAAAATGTCCCAGATCTCTGCTTTGAATATGTTATTCTCTTCTTCTGCAAAGTTCAGTGATTCTTTAGAGCCTGTAGTGATATTTCCAAAATGATGTCCTCTTGGAACCCTAGATGATTTTTAAGTGTTCCTTGAAAAAAGCATTCTCTAGACAAATAGGCTGAGAAAATGCAACTTTAAACAAAATTTAAAACAACTCTTCTATAGATACTTCAAAACTAAATATCTAATTTAATTTTTTAAAGAAAGCATATTGTACAAAATTGAGAAGGTATGAAGTGGTATATGTCCTGTCCTCTGGTTATCCAGTTCCCCTCCCTGGAGGCAACCAATGATACTAGTTTGTTATATATCCTTTCAGATATATTGTAGTCATAGATAAATATGTGAGGTCTGACAATTAAGTTGGAGAACTCATTCTAGAAAATGTACTACATTCCTCATTGCTGAATATCACTAAAGTCACCTTCGAAGAACTCCCCTTGGGAAGCTATGCACTGCCACCAGCGCCTCGTCCACCCTTCAAAGCAATATTGGAACTCTTTCTGGAATGGCCATCACAGCTGTCGTCATATTACCCTTGATGTCCTGAATGTCATCAAAATGTCTTCCTTTTAGTATTTCCTTTATCTTCGGGTAAAAAAGAAGTCATTGGGGCCAGATCAGGTGAGTAGGGAGGGTGTTCCAATACAGTTATTTGTTTATTGGCTAAACACTCCCTCACAGACAGTGCTGTGTGAGCTGGTGCATTGTCGTGATGCAAGAGCCATGAATTGTTTGTGAAAAGTTCAGGTCGTCTAACTTTTTCACGCAGTCTTTTCAGCACTTCCAAATAGTAAACTTGGTTAACTGTTTGTCCAGTTGGTACAATTTCATAATGAATAATCCCTCTGATATCAAAAAAGGTTAGCAACGTTGTTGTAACAAGTTCGTGACCTAAATTGTCCGACTTCGTACACGTTTATATGCATATATTCCTCTTTTTGAAGCATTAATCTTTAATACTATATATCTTATTTCACACCCTTGTTCTTTTTTTTTACCTAATAAATCATTTTGTAGAGAATAAGACTAGCTAACAGTTATTTATAGAATACTTATTATGTGCGGGGTAATGTTTGAAGGTCCTTACGTGTAATAAGTCCATTAGTAATTAGAAAAGCTAGTTTTGAGACATATTTTATCTCATTCCCATTTTACAGATGAGGAAACAGGAACACAGAGGTTACATAATTCTCATAAGTAAGTGGTAGAGCTGGCTTCAAATAGTAACAGTTTGGCTCTAGAGCCTTTGCTCTCAACTACTATACCTCTTCATCGTAATGTGTCAATAAATTTGTTCTGCTTTATTTTTAAAAATATTTGCATAGTAGTTCATTATAGGAATTTGTTATAATTTATTTAACACATTTATTTATGTATGGATATTTTGGTTGTGTTCAGTATTTCTCATTATAAAGAACGTTACATGAATATGCTTGTACAAAAGCGATTTTATACATGAGCAAGAACTATATCTGTAGGGTGAATTCTTAGACAAAGAAGCACTAGATTAAAGGATAGGTGGATTATTAATTGTAAGTGTTGTCAAATTTCCCTCCATAAGGATTATATTAGCTTGAACCTGATGAAATTGCTGTTTTTGTAAGTAAAAAATGATAGAATATGAGAAGTTTCTCATAAGTGCTTATTTTATTTATGCCCCCAGCAAGTATCAAACCAAGAAGGGGGCCATACGAGTAGGAAGAGTCTGCCTTGGTACAGACAATACGTGGGTGCATTTTCTAAAACGAGTTCTAAAACAATAATGAAACAGACTGAAAGTCAGGCAGCTTCTCCTTGTCACAGTAAACTGGAAATTCTATATCAAGTTAGTGACAAAATATTCCTTCCTGCAAGGGGGAACTGACGCTATCTATCACACTCCCTCACGCGTGGTATAAACATTGCTTCCACCAACTATGTTTAGAGTTGAATTTTAGACCCACTATAATAATATTTCAGCTGATAACTTTTTTTAGGGTTTTAAAAAGCTTTGTTGGGGGCACATATTTTAAATAGGTGGATTTTATGGTATTCACCTATTTAAAATGTGTGTCCCCAATAACATTTTTAAAAAATAAATCAAGAGTTAGGCATCTGTCACCACAATTCAGTTTTAGAACATTTTTACCACAAATTTCCTGGCACCCGTTTTCAGTTAATGACCACTCCCATGCCTATTCCTAGAGAGCTGCAGATTTGCTTAGTGTCTCTATAAATTTCCTTTTTCTGGATATTTCATAGAAATGGGATTATATAATTAGTAGTCTTTTGCATCTGGCTTCTTTTACTTAGCACATTGTTTTCAAAGTTTATCAATGTTGTATCATGTACCAATAGTTAATTCCCTTTTGTTTTTGAATGGTATCTCATTGTATGGACATACCACATTTTGTTTATTCATTTAACAGTTGGTGAACATTTGGATTGTTTTGAATTTTTGGCTGTGATGGATAATGTACCTGAGAGCCTTATGGTAAATTCATATTTTATGTTTTAAGAAGCTCTTTCATCAGTCAAATTGGTTTCTCATTGTGGTTTGAATTTGCATGTCCTTAATTATTAATGACACAGTACAACTTTTCATGTATTTATTAGCCATTTATATATCTTCTTTGAGAAAATATCTCTTGAAATCTGTTGTCAATTAATTTAATAGATTAGACTTCTTTTGTAATTAAATTTATTGGAGTGACATGGTTAGTAAAATTACATAGGTTTCAAGTATACATTTCTATAATTCATCATCTGACTATTGCATAGATTTGACTTATTATTATTGAATTGAAATAATTATTTATATATTCTGGATACAAGTCTATTATCAGATATGTGATTTGCAGTTATTTTCTCCCGACATTGTGCTTGTCTTTTCATTTTTGTAAAGTTGCCTTTGAAATGCAAAAGTTTTGAATTTTGGTAAAGTACAATTTATCAGTTTTTCTTTTATTGATTGTGCTTTGATGTCATAGTGAAGAATTCTTTGCTAACCCTAGGTTATGAAGGATGTCTCTTATGCTTTGTTCTGTGTTTTATAGTTTTAGCTCTTATACATAATTTTTGTGTGTGATGTTAGATGAAGATTTAAGTTTATTTTTTTCTGTATGCAGATATCTATTTGTTCCAGTACCATTTGTCAAAAAAGATCGTTTTTCCCATTGAATTTTCTTGGCAGTTTTGGTGAAAATTGACTTTACATGTATGGTGTTATTTCTGAACTCTCAGTCCTGTTTCATTGCTCTCTATGCTATCCCACTCTAATACCCCATAATATTGATTACTGTAGCTTTAAGTTTTGAAATCAGGTAGTGTTAATTCCCAAAATTTATTCTTGCTGAAAATTGTTTTCAGTATTCTAGGTTCTCTGCATTGCCATATAAATTTTAGGATCAGCTTATTATTTTCTACAAAATGCTTGCTAGGTTTTTGATAAGGATTGTGTTGAAACTGTGTATCAATTTTGGGAAAACTGCCATTTTAATAATACTGAGTCTTCCAATGTACAGATTTATAATACCTCTTCATTTATTTAGATTGTAAATTTCTCTTAGCAATGTTTATATGTTTCAGTGTACAAGCCTTGCATTTCTTTTGTTAAATTTTTTATTTATTATTGAATAAGATATATGATACATAATAATATACAAAATTAATCAATCTATTTATTTTACCTCATTTCACTGGCTAGAATGGAACAAAAGTTGCAAACACATATATCCTTTCCCTGCTCCTAACCTTAGGAGGAAAACTTTTACTGTTTTATCATTTAATATGTTGTGAGCTTGGAATTTTTTATAGATGTCCATTATCAGTTTGAGAAAGTCTCCTTCTGTTTCCAGCTTTCGATAATTAATGGGTGTTGAAATGCTTTCTTTGGGTATCTATTTAGATAATCATGTGATATTTGTTTTTTATTCTATTAATGTGGTATATTATTTTAATTGATTGTCAGTTGTTAAATCAATCTTGAATTCCTGGGATAAATCCCACTTGATCATGGTGTATAATTCTCTTTCAGGCTGCTGGATGTGGCTTGGTAATATTTTGCTTAAGATTTCTTTCTATTTTCAAGAGGAATTTTGGTCTGTAGTTTTTCTTGTAATGTCTATGTCTAGCTTTTGTATAGTGGTAATACTGGCCTCATAGAATGAGTTGAAAAGTGTTCCCTCTCCTCTATTTTGTGAAAGTGTTTGTGAAGGAGTAATTATCCTCTCTTTATAGATTTGATGAAAAATTATCTGGGCCTGAGATTTTCCTTTGTGGGAAAATTTTTAATTACTAATTCAATTTTTTTACTTAATATACGTCTACTCAGAGTTTCTGTTTCATCTTGAGTTAATGTATTTTCAAGGAATTTGTCATTTTTATTTTAAGTTGTCTAATTTTTTGACAAAGAATGTTTTTCATAATATTAGCTATAATTCTTTTAATTTCTGTATGTTTTATACTGATGTCCCTCTTTTTAGTCCTGATTTTAATCATTTGTGTCTTCTCATTTTTTTTTCCTTGGTCAGTTTCACTAAAAGTTTGTCAATTTTGTTGATCGTTTCAAAGAATTGACTTTTGGTTTTGTAGCTTTTTCTGTGTTGTTTATTTTGTTTGTTTTGTTTTCAATTTCTTTGATTTCCCCACCCCCACCCAGTATCTGTACTTACCCTTTTTCTTAGTTTCAGTTTAGTTGCTTTTTACACAGAAGTTTACATTATTGATTTGAGACCATTCTTGTTTTCTGATATAATCACTTAAAGCTGTAAATTTCTCTTTAAATAAATTTCCCTATAAATAAACAATGTTTAAGTTGCATCCCGTAATTTTTATATGTTTTATTTTCATTGTTATTCAGTTAAAATATTTTCTAATATCCTTTGAGATTTATTCTTTGATCCATGGGTTATTTAAAAGCATATTGTATAATTTTCCAGGGATTTCCGGAGTTCTTTCAGTTGTCCATTTCTAATTTAATTCTCAGTTGATTGTCTTTCATGAATATCCTTTATTCTAAGAGTTAAATTTTCTTCATTAATTATTTAACATTTATTTATCCCTTTAATGGAAACACTAATTCATAGAGAGATAATTATAGTTGTGGGAAGATATTGAAATGGAATGAGGTTTCATGAGGACATTAGAATGATGGATTTGTCTTTATTATACTAATATTTTCTTTTATATTAATTTTTCTGTTTACTGATTTTGATTATACTGTTTTTAATGTAAAAAATTGAATTATAAAGTAATGGAAACCGAAAACAAACTCTCTTAGTTTCTCCACCAAGAGACAAATCCTGTGGCCTTGAGTGTCTTTCTTTTCCTCTGTCTCTTCCTCCTTTCTATTCAGTGAGCAATTGATTGAACAAGTAGTTCCCTTGTGCTGGGAATTGGTCTCCCTTTCTTTCTCCTTTTCTGTGCATATTTTTTTGCACTGATATGTTGCACTCTGCGTATAATTTTTTGTTCTACTTTCTTCATTAAATATTGTATTCTGAATTTTTTCTATGTTGTTAAATATTCTTTGTGAGCATTAATAATTCCAAATTCCATTTGTGAATCTCCCATTATTTATTTGTTTATTTATTTATTTATTTTTCCTGCTGTTGAGCTCTTAGCTGCTTTCTAATTTTTTGCTACTGTAAATACTATTGTAGTGAACATCTTGATGAATGAAGCTTGTTCTCATTTTGTCTTATCTCCTTAACAGTAGCTTCTCAGAATTGGAATTACTGGCTCAAAGGTATACAGCTCTTAATACATTTATATATCCATTTAAAAACAAGTTATTACCTAATTTTTGTATATGAGGCAGTCATATGGACTGCTTTAGAATATTGTAAGGGCAATACTTTTATATCTCAGTCAAGGTCATGCAAATATACAAAGAAACACCCCATCTCTCCTTACTTCAGGAGGGAGTCTGCCAAGTAAGAGTCAAAATAGGCATCTCGTGGGATCAAGTTGTCACAACATAAAGAAAAATAAGGAAGAGTGGGTTGTTTCTTATTTAAGTAAACACAAGTGTTCAGTTACACATGGCTCTCTCGCGTCTGTCAACAAGTTTCAATTAATCTTAAATGAGGATCAGATTCTCACCATTGGTTAGGACTGACACTGCTCATTCCTAGCATCGTCGCCAGCATTTAAAAAGTGTAGTAGACATAACTGTGTTTTCCAATTTCATGTAATTATAAACTTGATGACATAAAATATTATGTAATTGCCATTTTAATTGATGTCTTATTCTTCCCATTGATGAAGATTTTTGGTGATTTGCATACAACTTTTGTGCTTTCTCCTCAAATGTCCATTTGAAATTCTAAGGTATGCTGAAATAAATACTCTGCAATTTGGTTCGCTATGGTTTTATAGTTTTATCAGTTATGTAGTTTTCAACCATACGTAATTCTATTGAGGCAGCTCAATAGAATGGTATCGTGAAAGGGGGAATTAATGTTTATTGAAGAACCTAGTGATCTGAATGCAAGTTTCATTTGGGGTTCAGGGTGCAGTGATGCTTCCTGGATTATAGTTTGAGTTTTCCTTTAGTCATATAGTTAAGATTGGAAATTAATATCTAGATGTGTAGGGGCTAGGAACGGTGGAATGAGTGCTCACATCATGCTTTGATTTGCATCTTGCTGAATGAACAAGATTAGGAAATATTTAGGAAATATTGTTCTCTTTCTGGTCCAGCCCTGCTTATTGGACTTCTCTATTTTGGAGTTGAGGACCTAAGCCACAGCTAATGATAAAATGTGCTCCCCACCTTTGCCAATAATTGTCTCATGTGTATATACATCTTTTTCCAGTATCTCTTGGAAAGAAATGATTCATTGAGGGCAGAACTAGCATGTATTTTGTACTGCTGCACAAATACCATTGTAAAAACATCCTAATTACAGCCATATTTCTAATATAGTTGAACCATATATTTTTTATATAGCATCCTGGCCTCATAAACTTATGTGATCTTGGTTAAATTGATAAATTACCGTGTGTCTCAGTGACCTGGGATTATAATATCCATTGTTTCAGTAATGATTAATGATACCAGCCATCTAAGAACTTGAAGAGAGATTGTATTTTATTCATTGTTAAATCCCCAGTACCTAGTATAGTGCATGGCATATGTTGGTGGGTAATGCATGCTTGTTGAATTTTGAACTCAAGAAAGATAAGGGCACATGTAGTGAGTGACTCAAAATGTCTGAGTATGGGGTATGAGTGAGCAGGTGTTCATCAAGGATTGGGGATCTCACATTAAAGTCTCTGCTTTCGGCTGTAACTCTGGAGTCCTGCCTCTGACTTGTGGGTGATGGTAGATTAGATTCTGACTGGATCTGAGGCAGAAAAGCATTCCTATGCCCTCCTAGACCTCGAACAGCGTCTTCATAGTCATCGATCTGTTGATTCCCTGGTTCACAAACAATCTCTAAGTGTCTGCTCTATGCTAGGGTCTGTGCTGTGTGCTAAGAATACAACAACGGATGACATGGAGTCGGTGCTTCCCCTGGAGGAAATCTGTGTGGAGATGGCAGAATCCCCAAATACACATACTGCACTATCATAGAGATTATAAAAGAGGTAACAGAGGTAACAGTGGGGAACAAAGGTAGAACTGGTGTATTATACTACAGGGGAAGCATTGCTTTGAGCAAGGAAGATTGTGGGGGCTTAGCTGAGGAGTTCAAGCGGTCTGTGTTGGAAAATGGTTATAAGGAAAGATATAGTTGTCTGAAACAGTTTGCTAGTGAAACAAACATTAGTTCATCCTGGCTGGAATATATGGTGTAAAAGAGGGGTGTGGAGCCTGGTGAGAAATGAGAAAGGACACATATAATAAGGTCAAGTATTTATTTTTTGTGGAGTGGTTGGGGGATGGGGCACATTGAAATGTTTTAAATAGGGGAACAATATGGCCAGATCAAAGATTTAGCAATACCCTTTCTATTTTTTCTTGTCTTGAGAAATGTTAGAGCCTCAGAATTCGATTATTTTTGTGTTTGATTATTAAAAAAAATAAAATAACTGCTTTGCTGGATCACCAGGCTGGGGGTCAGAAGCACAAGGAAACTGACAGAGCTGAAGTTTGCAAACAAAAGTTCCTGTTGTGGGGACTAACATTTTAAAATCTGGTGTTTGTGCTATTTTTTCTCTTTGTATATACCTATTGGGGTGCCAAGGAACTGTTTAGCAACATGGTACAGACTTTCAATTCAGATATTCGCTTTTCACTCCCCTTGTTATTAGTGGCAAAGAACAGAGCCTTTTTTTTTTTTTTTAAGATTTTTGTTTTTCTTATTGGGGAAGGGGGAACAGGACTTTATTGGGGAACAGGTGTGTACTTCTAGGACTTTTTTCCAAGGCAAGTTGTTGTCCTTTCAATCTTAGTTGTGGAGGGTGCCGTTCAGCTTCAAGTTGTCCTTTCGGTCTTAGTTGTGGAGGGTGCAGCTCAGTTCCAGGTCTAGTTGCCATTGCTAGTTGCAGGAGTCACAGCCCACCATCCCTTGTGGGAGTTGAACCGGCAACCTTGTGGTTGAGAGGACACGTTCCAACCAACTGAGCCATCTGGTAGCTCACCAGCAGCTCAGCCTAAGGTGCCGTGTTCAATCTTAGTTGCAGGGGGTGGAGCCCACCATCCCTTGTGGGACTCGAGGTGTTGAACCGGCAACCTTGTGGTTGAGAGCCCACTGGCCCATGTGGGATTCGAACCGGCAGCCTTCCGAGTTAGGAGCACGGAGCTCCAACCGCCTGAGCCACCGGCCAGCCCCAGAGCCTTTTTTTTTTTTTATATAGAGTTCTTGTCAGGAGGTTAGTTTATTTCAAGCAAACATTTATGGATGGATAGATAGATACATACATGCTATGTAAAGACACTGCTAGGTATAAATATTACAGGTATGAATAAAACATGAATCCTGCCCTGAAAGAGCCAGTAGTCTTGAGTGGGAGTTAGGGAAATAAATGGTCAGTTAACCTATGGTGAGATGAGGTCGGTAGAGATTAGCAGCATGGGCTGTGGGAGCAGAGAAAAGGGGCCACCGGCACAGACTAGGGATGGCAGGGCGGCACTTAGAATGGATGATCTTGGAGCTAAAGCTTTAGGATCAGTAGGAATGAAATGAGCCAATGAAGAAGGGGAAGAGGAGAGGAAAAGGTAGAGAATGGATGAGCGTTTCTAGACTGAAAAAACTGGATAAGACAGAGGTGAGGGAGACTCTGGTATATGTGTAGATGCACAAGTAGTTTAATGTAACTCAATTGATTTTCATTTACAGAACTCTTATTTTTATGATACTGGTTACTAGGGGATTCGGTACTCAGAATTAAATTCTCATTTGTTTCAGGGAGGTACTGCTGTAATGAAAATAATACTACCCTTGGAATAAGACATTCATTCATTCATTCTCTAAATTATTGATGACTCTTGCATACTAGAAGCTGTGTTCACGCTGAGGAAAATATCCTTTTACCTCACTGTATGAAGTCGGGCAAGGCTCTTAATTTTTCTGAGCCTTAATTCCACATCTTGAAAATGGGGCATTAATATCAGGTTCACAAGATTGCTTTGAGGATTAAATTAGATTATGCATATGTGAGTGCTTTTACAAATTCTAAAGTACTATCCTAATGTTTTTCATATTGATAATGTTACATGTGAGAAGGTTATCTTGATGAATTGAAATAAAATCTGTTATTGAGAGAAGAAACTCACAGAGGTCAAAGAGGAATAGTCGAGTAGGCATTCTCTAGGCATTCTGTAATACTTTGAATCAAGCAAATTAAAACAAAAATTTTTCAAAAGAGGTATCTTTGATTCTTTAACCCTATCTTTTGGAACTTTTTTTTCCTAGTATAAAATGAAGATAAGACTTCCTTTCTCACAGGGTGTTTATGGGGAAAATGAGAAAAGTATATGGAAGAAATAATTTATCTCAGTGTTTGGCACTCAATATGTTTTCTTCTGTTGGTTTTTCTTTTTTTTTACTTTATTTTTTTATGAAAGTTTACTGGGGTGACAATTGTTAGTAAAGTTACATAGGTTTCAGGTGTACAATTCTGTATTACATCATCTATATATCACATTGTGTGTTCACCACCCAGAGTCAGTTCTCTTTCCATCACCAGATATTTGATTCTTTTTACACTCGTCTACCACCCCTCCCTCCGCCTTTACTCTCTGGTAACCACTAAACTATTGTCTGTGTCTGTGAGTTTTTGTTTTCAATAAATATTTGTGTCTTCTGGATTGGAGCAAAAATAAGAGATCGTGTTAGAGTTGTGACTAAGCAAAGGTATCATTTTTAGTTTGTCATAACCAGATTGGTGAAGGTGGAGAATTGTCAAATATGGTCCCAAGACTTAAGTATATACAGATGAAATGTTCAGGGGTAAAAATGGGGATCATTTTTATGGTATCTGATTCTGAAAGACAAGATTTAGGTTTCTCTATTGTGATTGTCAAAATTTTTCCAGCCTTGACCCACTGCCTGGTTCCAAAGCCACTCCCACATGTTTGGTTGTTACAGAAGCACCCCACTGTCATTACAAAACTCTGTATTAGTTCTCTGTTGCTGTAACAAATTCTCACAGTTTTTATGGGTCAGGAGTTCAGACATGGCTTAGTTGTGTCTTCTGTTTGGGATCTCAACAGGCTATTACAATCAAGGGTTGGCCAAGCTGCTTTATTATCTGGAGGCTTGACTTGGGAGGAATCCTCTTCTGAACTCATTCTGATTATTGGCAGACTTCAACAACCCACTACACATTTATAGGTGTCATATATATATATATATATATATATATATATATATATATATATGACACATTTTCTTGATAAACTCATCCATTGATAGCCATTTAAGTTGTTTCCATACCTTGGCTATTGTGAATAATGCAGTAAACATGGGAGTACAGGTATCTTTTTGAGATAATGATTTCATTTCCTTTGGATATATACCCAAAAGTGGGATTGCTAGATCATATGGTACTTCTATTTTTAATTTCTTGAGGAACCTCCACACTGTTTTCCATAGTAGATGCACCAGTTCACATTCTCATGAACAATGTGCAAGGATTCCCTCTCCTCCACATCCTTGCCAGCATTTTGTTTTTGTTTTTTGTTTTTAGTAGCCATCCTGACACGTGTGAGGAGAAAACTCATTGTGGTTTTGATTTGAATTTCCTTGATGATTAGTGATGCTGAGTACCTTTTCATGTACTTGTTGGCCATTTGTATACCTTCTTTGGAAAAAAGGTCTATGTAGGTCCTTTGCCATTTTTTAATTGGGTTGTTTTTCGCTATTGATTTGCATGAGTCCCTTGTATATTTTGGATCTTAACGCCTTATCAGATGTGTGGTTTGCAAATATTTTCTCATTTCATAGGTTGCTTTTTCATCTCTATAGACCTAGGTAAAGCATGGGATCAGGGAAAATATTGGTTTGAACTATTGCAAGTGAGTCCAGTTAGGGACAAATTCATTATTGAGCAAATTTTTATTCTGAATAAAATTATAATTAACTCTGTGTACTGGGATTTAAAAGAACAATAGCAACAGAATGAATATGAGAAAAGTTTACAGATTCCAAATGTTGACACGTTTGAACCAAAAGCTGTAAGGTATCAATTTCGTTTTGCGTTGTTTGTAGTGTTTGTATTCATTTCTGTACACAGTCAACATTTAGCTTTCCATTCAAACTGTGTGGGAAGAAAATTAAAATTTTAATTATAAACATCATGGAAAGGTGGTTATAAACAAGCAAATCTCATCCAAAAAATAATTATATACACAATAAAAAATTTTTTTTCAAATTAAAAAGTGAAAAGTGTTGGTACAGACTGTATTACTCTTTCTGAGATATATAGGGGTACATTGGCAGCATTTTGTTGTTGTTTTCTTTTTTAGTATAACACAGAGTATCCAGGTTATTTTTGCTGAAATAAATTAGCTGATTGTATCCATCTATTCCCACTTCCAGTGAGGTGCTAGAGGGTGGGGAGAGGGCACCCTAGATGTCTGGAAAGTGTTAGTGGGGGGTGTGGTACTGAGAGAAAAATCAACCAAAAAACACTATAGTCTATCCTAGAGACGTGAGCTATTATTATTAATAAGCCATATGAAAATAAACATAGAAAATAAACAAAAATCATTTAAGGAATGCTAATTATATCCAAGAACTATGGTAATATTTTACATGTGTGTTATTTAATCCTTTTAACAATCTTTCATGGTAGGTACTCATATAGCATAGATGGTTTTGGAATCACAGAGATGAAAGTTAAAATCCCAGCTCAACCACTCACTAATATGTGAAGTTGGACTAATCTCATGTCTTTCTAGCTCAACTATGGTGATGTTAGGACTCTCATTTTTCTCTCTTCTTTTAAGATGAGGGAACCAAAGGACAGAAAACTGTGGTTTATTTACCCCCACAGCAGCTTTACTTGTGCAGGGGCATCATCAGTAAGTAGGACATTCAAGGAAGGCTTGGGGGCAATACAGAGCAAACTGTTTGCACACATGTGACACGTCGAAAGAGGCCTGCTGTCCCACCCCCTTCAGAGGCTGATTGATCCTTCCCTCTGCTCTGGCTTTAGCCAAGATGACCTGTTATCAGAAGACCTGCGTTATGAGCCGGCGCTATTGTGGTAGCTTCCTTCCGGTAGTCTCAGCTCCTCCTTAGAACAGGTGACCAGGCATTGCTGAAAAGCCTGAATGTGCTTTTCCTCTCTTTACCTTATTTTACCCAAAGCTTAATGCTTAAAACCTCTTGCTCCTCTGTACACACCATTACATGTTCCTTATTCTGTCTACTAGTATCTAATTTCCCATTTCTTATATCTTCAGTAAAGTGAAAGGAAGGTGTAGAGCAGGGGCCAATAAGGATTAGAATAGAGACCAGAATTTAGATCCCTGCCAGTCAGTCCATCACTCTTTTCACCAGATTAATGCCCTTCCCATCACTTTCAAGAATGGCAAGAGAGATGGTATTAGTTGTGGAAAGTTTAGTGGAGGAGAATAGTGCTGAGCTGACTTGGAGAGTGGGGCACAGAATCGTGGATTAGAGGTGTAGACTAGAGAAAGACAGTGCTGGCCAGGAGATGGGCATAGACAAAGGCACGTGAAGCTCTGCCATTGGGTTTTGGTGCAAAATGAGCCATGCCAGGTGACTACCTTCTCTCCTTGTTGCTTTCGGCCAATGACCCTTAGTAGGAGATATTAGCTGAATGAAGATGAGAAGATGAGATAGTTGCCTGGCACCTGGGAATGCCAAAGCCTCAATTAGGCCATTCAGGTTTAGCAAATTCTAGCTCCTCGAGTTGTTGAGCTCGATTTCTTTAATAACAGTAGCCCTAGATTATTGATGGTCCATTGTGATCCAAGTACAATGCCAGGTACTTAACATACATCGTCACATATAGATTTTATGTAAACTTTATAATACTCGTATGTAAGTTGTTATTCCCATTTTATACTTTAACATCTGCTTGCTTCACCTTTTGTTTTGTATGAAGCAAAAGACAAAATTTAGACAAGTGGAACCATTTACCTGGTGGCTTCTCTAAGCCTTATTTCTTCCGTGTGTTGGTACAGTAGAATTATTATATTATAAACTTGGACCCCCTTTAGTAGTAGCTTCATTCTAATAAGAAAAGTGCCAATCTCTTCATTGTGCTAAGGATTTAATTGATTTATGAAGATTGAATTTAGCTTAATGTTGCACACAAAGCTAGGAACTTAAAAGGCATTTATTTGTTAAGTAAAAGAAATTTAGTTGAATGATTAAAATGATTCTTAAATATTGCCATACATTAAATAATACTGCTCTCTCTGGGTGCATAGAAGTTAATAGAAAATTAAGGAAAACAAGATATTACAACTAAAGTTGTTCAATTAAAATATATATTTACTTTCCATTAAGTTTCATTAAATGAGAGATAAATATCTAATTCCTTCACACTATTGTTTTCAAATATACTTTTTTATGACACACTTCCTTTTAATTACTATATAGTATCTACCCTTTTCCTAATTTGGAGTTATGCATTTAACAAGCATTTATTGAGCACTTGCTGTGCGCTAAGGCTTCTGCTAAGTTCTGGGATTTAGAGATGAACAAATGATCATCTCTAATGAACAAATGAAGATTATCCTGGCTATTTAGGAGGTATTGGTATAGGTGGAGGCATCAACAAATATCCACAATAATCGTAACAGAATGTCAAGTGCTAAAGTAGTTGAGTGAAGAGATTCTAAGAGACACAGAGGCAGAAATTATTATTCTTGCATGGGGAGATCAAGAAGGTACCTCACAATGGAATTGGCATTTCAGTTGGGCCTTGAAGGATAAATAGAATTTTGCCTGTTGGAAAAGGAAGAAAAGGACAATTCGAACAGAGGGAGTAATATGCAAAGGCATGGGAGAATGAAAAGATACATATTTAAAGACTGGCAAACTGTAACATAATAAATAGATAGAATTTATGGGGAATACAAAGGGAGATTAATCTAGGAAGGAAAATTGGCACCAAATTGGGAAAGGCTTTTTTTTGCATTCCAGCTGTTTGGGTTCTAGTTGAAAAACATTTTTTTCTTTCTTGTAATATTTAAGGCCAATCTGATATTTCTTGGTATTTGGTTTGCTTTTAGTTTCTGTTTGCCTTTCTTCCCTTCTGGGCTCATAGCTCATAACAGAGTTCAAACTCAAAATCATGCAAAATTTGCACTCAATTTTAAAAGATCATTCTTCCTAGTCCTCCTCCCCATTATGAATCCTTGACTCCTGGTGGCTGCTTTACTTGCTGTGATCTCCCATCATGCCTCTGCTCATGCTGCTCTGCATACCTGAAATGTTTTTATCCTTTCTCACCATCCTCCAGTTCTCCAACCCTACCTCATCTTTCCCAGCCCAGGTCATGTGGCTTCCCTTCCTACAACCCTTCTTTGGCCATTCACAGCCTTCACTCATTTTTGTTCTGTTGAACTCCACTGGAGGCCACACCAAAGAAAGACAAGGCCAGAAAAATCAGCTGTTTGCAAGGGTTGTATATAAATGTGGGGCTCCTAGAACTATGCCAAAAGGACTTTGTTATGTGGATCTTCTGTGAAATCCAGGAGGAAAAATTCCAAAAGCAAAGCAAAAGAGTGAAAGGCAAAGGAAGTCAAAGTTGATGTTGCTAGACTGGGGGGTAAAGTCAAAACAGAAGGATCTTGTACAAATGTAGAAAAGATTGCCAGTGAAGAGATTTGAGGTGTATATGGAAGGCTGGCCCAGGAACTAACGGAAACAAAGCCTACATATCCTGATGTTTCTTAAATTATCATCCACTAATGTGCTCTTAAAAATTAAGTTTTGGAATTAAACAAATACATGTTGTAGAAAAATCAGAAATATATATAAGCAAAAGGAAGCAAATACACAGGTTCCTTAATTCATTCACTTATATGTAATTGTTCAAGTTTTAATAAATATCCTTCCAGATTTACATTAGAATGATAGTTTACAAAACTGGGATCATACTGTATTTTTTTGTAAGTTTTTTTTTTTAACTTTAGGTCATAAATATCTTTCCATGTCAATAAATATACTTCTAGATCATAATTTTTAATGGCTATATTGGATTACTTCATAAGTAAACACTCATTACTTGAAATTTTTGCTAGGTTATTTGTACTTTTATATTATATTTTTCTATAAGCAACACTGTACTGAACCATACTCATACAAATACGTGTGCACATCTTTATTTATTCCCATAAAATAAAGTCCTAAAAATGCAATGGTTGGGTCAAATGATTTGTACTTTACAAGAGTTTTTAAAATACATGTTGTCAAATTGCCCTCTAGAAATGTTTGTGTCAATTTATACTCACCATGCACTGAATGAAAAGAAGTGTTTTTCTGAACCCTTGACAACATTGGTAATTACTCTCTTGCTTCTTTACCAGTTTGTTTGTTGAAAAAAAAACAGTATTTTTATGTTTTTTTAAAATTTTACATTTCTTTAATTACTGATGAATTTGAATATTTTTGTTCCTAAGTTTTAATTCTCCTGGTCAATTGTCTGTTCAAGATTTTCACTCATTTTGCTATTGATGGTAATTACCAGTTTGACTCCAGTTTTTTTTCTTCCTGAGCGGGGAGAAAATGGAGTTTTCCAATCATTGTGTGTAGTGCTTGATAAAAGCTAATGTCACTAATTTTTATTCAAAGTACAAAACAATAAAAATAAAACAAATGCAAAAATTTAGACTATCTTTGACCCTAAAAAACAAAAAAATAGAACACACATACATAAAACTTTCAGCTCTTTGCTGCTATGGTATGTGTATGATCTCAAGTAACATCTGGGGCCTTGAAGAGGTTCTTGCTGAGTCATGACCACAGCAACCACTCCTTCCATCTTGCTTAAGTTGTCATTGTTCTTTTTCTATGTTATTTTCTGATAATATTGTTTACAAATTGTGCTACAGCTGAAGGAACTCAAATAGCAGAAACATTCTTAAAAGTAAAATGATGATATAATGAAAGCTAAGTAAGTATTCTACAGGTTGTAATTAATCAAAAATTAGTTATCGCCTTAAAACGGAATTAAAAATTGTTCACTAAAATGTGTTTCTCTGCAACATTATTATATTGAAATGGATGAAATGTTGATAGATGAATCAGTAAAAGAAAATTAGTACCAAAATAATTCCATGGCAGACAAAAAGGTAGCATACAAATGTCGTGTAATCATGTGTTACATATTTTGTGAATAATTTTCTTAGCTTGAGTGTTCTTTCACTTTGTTAAACTTTTTTCTCCTTTATGCTGATGTTTAAAATATTTTGCAATAAAATCAGTCAATCTTTTAAGTTGTCTGGTTTGGTATTAGAATTTTTTCCCACATAATTATATGAATAGTCACCAATTTTCATCTAGTACTTTTGTTGGTTTTCTTCAATGGTTAGCCAAATGTTCTTAGCCATTATTAGTTAAGCTATTCTTTTCCCAACCTGTTTCAAATGCTGTCTTTTTAATGTATGAAGTTCATTTGTACACTTGGGTTAGTTTATGGATTTTCTAGTCTGTTTCACTGAACTGTTTATTTGATGCATATAACATACTGTTTCATGTGCTGTCATTTTATAAAAACTATCACTATCCAGAAAAGCAAGGCATCAAATAGTATATTCTTAAAGTATCTTATTCATTCCAGATTGCTTTATTTTTTGTTACTAGTCACCCCAAATCAGTACCATAGAATAAAAACAAATAGCTATTTAATCAAGATATGGCACTGGATGATTTTCACATGGGATTGCAGGCCAGGGGATTTTGCAGGTAAAGAAGGTGTAAATGTTTTCCATTATCCTGTTTTAACTATATAATCCTACTAACAGTTAGAAATTATGTCTGTATCTTAATTCCTCTTGCATTTAGAAAGAGGATCTTGGCCTATTTCCACTTTTAGCAATATTTTAAATACATAGTCTTATTATTGTCTCAGTGTGTAAAGATTCTTCTGATCCTCCATTTAACCTTTTTTCCGTCAGCAGTACTGCCAGCTTCACGATGTGATCTGCTGGTTCTGGTTTCCGGAAGACTGAAATGTGGCCTTTGCACAAAGTAGGTCAGATCTTGCCAGATTAGGTGGAGATTCTCGCAGGGGGAGTTCAGCTTCATAAACCCTTGCAAGATACTCCTCTGTCTGGAATGGTCTTCCTCTGCACACATGGGCTCTCAGACCTGCTTGACCCAAGAGCAGTCGTCCTCTGTCTGGGAAGGTCGTCCGTTTTGATCAGGTGCTACCATGCATACCCTTGACCAGAGGACAGACCTCCTCTGTCTAGGAATGTCATCCTTTTGGATCATGTGCTATTGGCAGACACTTGACTGAAGACTTATTCTCTCTCAGGAAAGTTTTCTTCCTTAATTAAGTATTTGGCTATGGGAGGCCTGTGTGGAGCAGGCAAAGCAAAGGCTAGTGACTCAGTTGGTCATATCAGCTGAATTGGTGGCATTACAGCCTGGGAGGGGAGTGCCTCGTGGGGTTACACATATTGCACCCTTTTATGTCTGGGTGTAAATCTATTTAGTTTTTTTTGGTAAGTTACTTTTCAAACTAATCAATTTATAGAAACATATTAAATTCTATATTAAGAACATTATTATTTTAGCCATCTTGTGGCATTCTGACTTCTGTGCCCATAGATGATTTCTCAGCCATGGGTTCTTTTTTCTTTTTTTTTTTTTGTAAAGTGGTGATGATGCCTACCTCCCAGGGCTGTTGTGAGGATTTAATAAGTTAACAAATATAAAGCAATAGGAGAAAACACTTTAATTGATGCTCAAGAAATGTTTATTACAGCTATAGTTAGGAGGTTGGTAGAGCATTATAGAAAAGTGACCCCTCTTTATACACCCTGGATCCTGCCCTTTGGTGAAATCCCAAGATCTGTAACTTCTGTGCTACAGCTTACTTCCAACTCTGTGCCTAGCACACAGTGTAACTCCATACTCTGCAGGGCTAGTATGTTGTCCAAAGCATGACAAAGGTCAGGAGCTTAGGAATATGTTTAAGGTAACGCAGAGCCAGCAACCCAACAGACAAGCTTCTGAGGGAATGCACGGAGGCTGAAGCAGGTGAGCATGGGCTCAGAATCATATAATTGTCACCCCAATAAACTTTAATTAAAACAAACAAAACAACAACAACATCAAAAACAGGAATCGTATAAGACAGAGAAATCTGGATGATATGCCAGCCAGGCACGTAGGAATCTGATGAGATATTTATGATAGTGAAAATCCTCAGGAGTTGAAGGGAATAGAGCTAAGCTGGCAGGAGAATAAATTAGAGACCACAGCACTAAGAAAATCTTGGTCAATCATCTAGAATCTTAATATCTCTGTACAGGAAGGGATTTTAGTAGTCATCTCATCCAGCCCTTAAGGTTGTGTTTACATTTTCTCTTTAGCTGGGCTGCTGAGAAAGGAACATGGAAACAAGAATAAGACAAGCAGAAGTAGAGTGAGGACCACTGGGAAAAGGACCATTATGGGAGTAGGGATGAAAAGTGAAGATGATCAAAATTAAGCATTCATGTTTGTGGCGTCTTTTTAAACTGCTTAGGGCATGGAGCATGACTAGTTTAAAGGTGCATGCTGAGTTCAAAGGGCCAGGGTCAGGATCTTGGGGTCCGATGACCCATACTGAAGAACAGTAGGAGTTTGCAGTGCCTGGCTGAAAGTGTAAGTGTGAAGGAGGAAAGTGAAGCACTGAGCAGAAACCACTAACTTGGGATAAAGCCAGCTCAAGAGTCCATAGCAACTTCCAGAACTTTTACACAGACTGGATTGGGAGGTGGTGGTTGTAACACCATCAGAACTCTGTTGTGGGGCGCCAGAAACAACAGTGCCTGAAGAGAATATAATAGGTATGTTCTCTAGCAAATATGAGAATTGTTTCAAGAGGGCAGAAAATCTGCAAGTGGATTTTCCTGGAACTCATAACAATGTAAAGAGAAATATGGGTCCAGTGACTGTCCTATTGAGTGGCTGGAGACGGCACCAATGCAGAATGGAAAGGGAGTCGTACAATGAGCACAGGATTCAAAATGCATAGACCTGGGTTTGAGTATCTGTGCCATCACTTGGTAGACATGTGACCAGGGGAACAATGAAGGTTAATTAGCATAATATACTCAAAACTTCAAGGACAATGTGTAGCATAGAGTGGGTGCTCTGCAAGTAATAATTCTTTATTCTCCTTTCTTCATAAACATATATTTAACTAAATTGAATTGAAGGTAAAGTGACATGGTCAAATGAACCAGTAACATTTTCTTGCGTTATATTTTATCACAATGGTCTTGAGTTGGAATGGTATGCAATTAAACTCTAATTTAGAAAAACAATGCATCTAATTTTGTATTTACTTGGTCAATGAGCATAAAGTGAATTGGAAGAAAGGGTATTTCTGAGCAACAAGACATTCAAATTGTGCTACCTTTTTATATAGTGAAAAGAGTAGAATCTTTGTTAACACAAAGACCTGAATTTGAATCTCAGTCATGGTTTAGGGCTATGTAATCATAGCCAGGATAAACCAGGCTATGCTGCAGCATTACATAGTAAACTTTATTTCCTGAGATGTTTTATGTGCCAGGCATTGTTTTAAGCACTGATCATCCAATATTGAACAAGGCAGACATGATCCTGCCTGCCTTCATAGAGGTTACAGTCTGCTTTGCCTCCAGACACAGTTCCCTTGGGTGAGCTGAAAGTTACAATCATGATGGAAAGGAATTTATTTTCTCTGAGAGCAAACTGACAAGAAAATGTCAGTTTTCCTACAATGATGGGAAAATAAGAAAGAGCCATATTCCATTATATTGAGACTGGCTTTGCCTTCCTGAGCAGTCCCGATGGGACTTAACTGAAGTTGAGGTAGAGTATATGTGCTTTTTTCCTTTCATTGGTAATGTTGGGTTGGAACATTAGAGTGTGGGTTTAGGGTTTTTTGTTTCTGTTTTTGTGTTTTGCGTATTGTGAAATCATGCTTGTATCTCCTCTAATGCCTATACTCTAAAAATCAGAGCCTCTTATAGGCTGAGACAGATAATCATCAATGGCAGTGTGTTCTCTTAGCAAAACCATGGGCATTTGAGTTATACACACATGGGTTAAAGATCTACATCCATCTCTTGATAGATGTGTGACTTGAAAAATTATAAAACTTGTCAGAACCTCAGTTTCCTTATTTGTAAAATGGGGACAGCAATAATTACCTCGCAAGTTTGTTGAGAATTAGAATATCATGCAAATAGCATATATATATATGTGTGTGTATATATATATATGCAGTGAGAACAGTGCCTGATACTAAGTAGGCATATAGTGAACTGTAGTTATTATTTATTTGAAGAAAGTGACACTCATTTTTAGGCTTGTGACTTTCCCACAAAACTCCTTTGGTTATCTCATATTTTTATCTTTGGGCATGGAACTTAAAAGGTTGCTAGAGTAGGATTGGTTTCTCTTGTCATCCTTTTAGTAGAGTCTAGGGAATGGAGACATCATAGAATGTCCAAGTAACAAGGGGCCCTAAAGATCAGTTAGTCAAATTTCTTTGCTTTGCAGATGGAAAAAACTGAAACCCAAAGAAAGAAAGTGACATGCCTAATGTCACAAAACAAGTGAGTCAGATTTAAACTCAGCCCAGTGCACTGCTCTTAGCAGCCCAAGGCCTCAGAGCAGGGACACTTGCAGAGATTTAGATGCAGGGACCCGTATCCAGTGGAGTCACTGTCCAGAGATGCAGAATTCCTCTAACAGTGTCAAAACTGAAAACTAAAAATATTAGCTCATATGTAGTTTAGAGGCAAACTATGGGAATAGAGGAAAGAACACATGTGAGGTGAAAAATTTGAAGTCATTGATTGACTGCTCTGTGCTAGGTATTCAGCTAGATATTTACATAATTTAATCTTCAAAATTTAGGTATTTTTATTTCTTCTGTTTTATAGATGAGACAATTGACA
The DNA here is from genome assembly GCF_036562045.2 of Rhinolophus sinicus. Taxonomy (NCBI): domain Eukaryota; kingdom Metazoa; phylum Chordata; class Mammalia; order Chiroptera; family Rhinolophidae; genus Rhinolophus; species Rhinolophus sinicus. The sequence goes on along the minus strand of NC_133756.1, from coordinate 20,003,880 downwards.
TACTGATAATTTGAATAATTTGAGTCACTCTGCTGATACAAAGTAGATCCAGGATTTGAACTTAGGCAGTCTGACACCAGACCTCTGTTCTTAAGCATTTTTTTACATTTCCTCCCTTCAGGAAGATAGTAAATGGTGGGGTGATCAACTTGGCCAGGTTTATCTGGACTGCCTTAGTTGTAGCACTGATAGTCCTGAGTCCCAGGAAGCTTCTCAGGGAAACGCAAACCAAGTATCTACTTCTGCTATCCACATGTGGCCCCTTGTATTATCAAATAGGAAGATGCATGTATTTTGCCGGGGCCAAAATACTATGTGATTTTAGGAGACTAGTTCAGAGAGGTAGCAGTAGTATCTGAAATGAGCACTGAACTAGAAGTAAGAAGATTAAGAATCAGGATTCTTTTGCACTTACTACTAACGTTTAGCTAGCTACTTCACCCTCTACACCTCAGCATTACATCTATAAAAGGAATACTACAGAGTTTTTGCAAGTTCTAAATGAAAGAAGCATGGAAACTTTTTAAAACATTACTACCCACACAAATGTAAGGGCAAATGGTGATCATGATAATGATGATTTAGGTTCAGTAAAGTAAAATCCCTACTTAGAAATGTTGAGTAGTTTTTATCATATACAGATGCAAGTAGTAATCCCTTATTATACATTCAATAAATATTTATGAGCCGTACTGTGTGGCAAATGTCTCATGACATAAAGGGCCTTCATGACCTGGCTCTGTCTTCCTCTGCAATCCCATATCCTGCATCTCTCACACTCTACCATAGTTTCATCCTTCTCAGCGGGTTTGCATTTTCCCAAAGCATACTATGCTCTTTTTATGCCTTTAGTGTCTCCATAAATACCAGTGTCCCTCAAGGCTTCTTCTCTCACCCCCTGCTCTGCTGATGTTATGCCCTATCCTTTTATGTCCTCATATATATCCAGAGTTTCAACAAGATCCCAGCACTTTCATCTCTAGCCCTTAAATGTCTGCTGGGAGCCATATCCCTATTTATATCTGCCTACTACACATGTACACTTGGGCATTTCACATACGCTTCAAGCTCAACTTGTCTAAAATTGAACTCATTATTTCTCTCCATTTGCTCTTTCACCTTTGTTCCATATCTCATTCAGGGTGTCATCTTCCCAGCTGGCATCTAATGTGGGAACATGAGTCTTTTCATGTTTTTCCTTTGTCATCCCAATATCCACATATTCGTCCAGTCTCACAGATTACATTCCTCATTATCTCTTCAAGGCATTCTCTACTCTCCAAACCCATCACTACAGTCTTATTTCAGGCTTTCACCTCTTTTCAACTGGCTTACTTAGGTTTATTCCTCAGTTTTCTGTTTTTATGTTTTTTTCTCCTCATTACTGCCTCCTGCTCCAATTTTGCAATAGCTCCTCTAAATTGTGGACACTACATTCTTTTCTAAAACAGCAATCTGATTTTATAACTTTTCAGTCCATAGTTCTTCAATGACTCTGTAGCATTCAAAATAAAGTTCTAATTCTGGAGCTTCCTCTACAAGGCTGTTTATGGCCCAAATGTTACCTGCCTCTCTATCTTCATTTACCACTTATTCCCTTCCCTGTATTCACACACATACAAATCTCCAACCATAAAGAAATATTTGTTGTTCCGTATCTACCAAATATAAGATTTCTAACTTCCTTGTTTTGTACATTTGGTTTTCTCTCCTTGAAATAACATTCTTTCCCCCTACTTTTTAAATTTGTGTAGTAATCTTTTACTCATCTTATAAATGTCAGTTACTCTGGAATCTTTTCCTGACCAGGTAAATCTTTGGATGCCACCTAAATCTTTTGTGCTCCCACAGCTGTATGTTTGCATACTCTTCTAACCCCAATCATTCTATATAATAATTGCTTACTTACCTGTCTATCTCCCCTCTGAGTCAATGAGCAATATGAGAGCAGGGATTATATTTTAGTCATCTATCTCTATTATCTAGCATAACACCTGGTGCATAGTAAGTGTTTCCAAAAGAGTAAGTAAATGAATGAGCCAGGTTTAGATATGCTAATACTTCAGAGACTGGTCATCAGGAGAGAAGGGAGAGCTTCGAACAGCTTGGAAGACTAAAAGTTTGTGGGGCTAAATCATATAGAGGTGCTATATTAATTAGAATTCGTTGCTTACAAGTGACAGAAACCAAACCAGCTTAAGAACTAGTTTAAGGTAAAAAAAAAAAAAAAAGTTTATTAAAAGATACGAAAGTGTAGCCATGCCTCATGAAGGATCTTGAAATTTATTAGGCACTCTCTTTTTTCCCCTCAATTCAGGTGTCATTCTTCTCTGTTTTATCCTTCAGCCAGGCTCTCTGTTTCTTCTTCCCTATGGCGAGATGTGGTGACCCCACAAAATCCCACAGTTCTCTCTGTCTTACAATCTACCTTCTATATCATATTGGTCATAAAGCCCCAAGCATCATACTTCCTCAGCATTTCTAAAACCAATCATTTTGTAAGTGGTTATACACCAAGAGACTAATTGTCTCTCCTAATTTTGATTTCCTAGTGAAGAAAATATGGGTAGTCTAATTCAATCAATCAAGCTCTGACTGGGAGGCCAGGATTACACAGTGCAGACTTACTGCCACAGGTCCAGTCCTTTGCATCAGGTGACCAGGAGTCTAATTCCTGAAAACCAAGACATCGAGATGTATTGCAAGTACTTTCTATCTGCTGAGTATTAAATGTTTATTGAAAGGACAAACACATGAATATACTGAGTGTCCCATCTATCCTAATACATACCTTTCCCTGACTACTGCAGCCCTCCTCTGGGATTTCAAAGCCTCCTCTGAGTTCTTGTATCATTACTCATTCTATGGTAAAAGGGGTGTGCAAATGAGGACGGTGGGATGAAGGCTGGTGGGTACAAGCTGAGGACTTAATTAGACTGGAAAGTATACCTTCTCCTCCCATGAGATTTGCCATCTGTCTGGATCATAAAGTCTGGAGGGTGGAATCTGATTCCAATTATTGCTACTAGCCAAGCAATTTAGATTAGGTGTTCATGTCTTACTCAAAGAGCTGAAGTGGGAGAATGATTCTTGTGAAAAGTGTGGAATTAAAATCTTACTGGATGTAATAAAAGTAGAGGGAACATTTCCCAAGGAGTTTGAGGTACCATAACTAGAGAGATAGCCTGAATCATTGTCAAGAAAAGGCAGGTCGTAGCTCTGAAGCCAGAACGATATGTAATGTCCCGAGTGTGAGGTAAGATCTCAACGTAAATAAGTAGCAAAGTCAATATTTTCAGTTGCAGAGACGAGGAAGAAATTAGGAATGGGAAACGGGTGGGGATGAGTGGTTCACATCTGAGGTTGTAAATGGCAAACATGCACAGCAACATCTGCATGTAGTGCCAATTGCCTGTGTTTCTGAGGTGGCTACAAGAATTTAAAGGAATGGACTGGCCTGATGTTAATGATAGAAGTACTTCAATGCTGAGTATTGTCTAGGAACTAGTAGTCACTGTCATCTAGTCAGCGCTGTGCGTCCACATTGTATTAGAAAGGTCCTTTTGGATTGAAACAAGGGAGAGATACCAGCTAGTGGCTAGAGAAATGTCAAATCATGGTCTAGTTGTAGGGGAAGAAACTATAAAGGACTGAGTGAAACTGTCTTTTTGTAATTGAATGGCTGTCCTACAGACTTGGAATAAGAGTCAAGGACCATGAAAAAGACTGATTTATTCATTCAAGAGATATTTATTAAGATTCTGTTATGTCCTCTTTGGAAAAATGTCTATTCAGGTCCTCTGCCCATTTTTTTTTATTGGATTTTTTGTTTTGTTGTTGTTGAGTTGTATGAGCTGCAAATATCTTCTCCCATTCGGTTGGTTGCCTCTTTGTTTTGTTGATGGTTTCTTTTGCTGTGCAGAAGCCTTTTAGTTTGATATAGTCCCATTCATTTATTTTAGCTTTTACTTCACTTGCCTTTGAGGTCAAATTCATAAAATCCTCTTTGAATTCAAGGTCGTAAGTTTAGTACCTATGTTTTCTTCTATGCAGTTTATTGTTTCTGATCTTATATTTAGGTCTTTGATCCATTTTGATTTTATTTTGGTACATGGTGACAGATAGCAGTCCAGTTTCATTCTTTTGCATGTGGCTTTCCAATTTTCCCAGTACCATTTATTGAAGAGGCTTTCTTTTCTCTATTGTATGTTTTTGGCTCCTTTGTTGAAAATTATCTGTCCATATTTATGTGGGTTTATTTCTGGGTTTTCAATTCTATTCCATTGGTCTGTGTGTCTGTTTGTCTGCCAATACCATGCTGTTTTGATTATTGTAGCCCTGTAGTACAAGCTAAAGTCAGGGTGTGTGATACCTCCAGCATTCTTTTTTCTTACGATTGCTTTGGTTATTCGGGGTCTTTTGTAGTTCCATACAATTCTGATGATTTTTTTGGTTCTATTTCTTTAAAAATGCCATTGGGATTTTTGATGGGGATTGCATGATTGGATAAAGAAGATATGGCATATATACATAATGGAATACTACTCTGCCATAAGAAAAGATGAAATAGTGCCATTTGCGACAACATGGATGGATCTTGAGATTATCATGCTAAGCAAAACAAGTCAGACAGAACCATATGATTTCACTGATATGTGAGATATAAAACTGAAAGCAACAAAAGAACAAGACAAATAAATAAACGAAAACTCATAGACACAGACAACAGTGTAGTGGTTACCAGAGGGTAAGGGGGGAGGAGGTGATAGATGAGGGTAAACGGTGCCCGATATAAGGTGATGGAAGGAGAATTGTCTCTGGGTGGTGAACACACAATGTGATATATAGATGATGTATTAGTGAACTGTACACTTGATACCTATGTAATTTTACTAACCGTTGTCACCCCAATAAATTTAAATAAAAAAAGAGATTCTGTTATGAAGCAGTTACTGGACTTGGCTGGGAATATGAAGTTGAGCAAACCAGCCACGAGTTATTATGCAGCTTATAGTTTGGTATTTACACAAAGAAATAGGTATAGGAAACTGGGTGCAGGAAGTAAAACATAGGTGCTATGAGAAGGTATAACAGGTTATGACATGGTCTAGTGACACAGGAGGTGTCTCTGAGGAAGTGACCGTAAGCTAAGGTTTGAAATAGGATAGAAGTTAATTAGGTGATGTAGAGGGTTGATGTGGGTAAGAATCTTTTGGAAAGTTGGAACACATATCAGTGAGTCACTTTAGATGATATGGTAGCTACAGTTACTTATTCACATAGGTTCTCACTGGTCAGAACTTATGAGAATAGCTGACTCATACCTGATACTAGTTGATGGAGAGAAAGAATTCTACATATGATGCCAAGCCGGTCCTTAATGGTTCAGGTCTTCTGTTTCAATGGGCCCCCTCTCAGTAACAAACATGGTTATATGTGGCATGTACAGTTATTTGTCTTTCTATGTACATCTTTTAAGAACTCCTTGAAGGTCCAGAATAACTCCTGACCTATTTTTTCCAGCAAATAGTAATTTAACATCTGCTGTGTGCTGGCTATACCCTGTTTTGAGCACAGATTAGTGTTAGGGAATGTAGTTACAGAGATTAAAATGAACAGTCCCTGCTCTCTGCATTGCTAACAGTCTAGGACAGTGTATGTGGTTCTCAGGGCAGCACTGGAATTTTCTGTCAGCGTGTTAAGTATGCAAGTTCATGAGTCCCACTCCCACTTACTGACTCAGAATTTCTAGAGATTCAGGAAACTTTTAATAAACCCTCCAGGTGATTCTTATTCACATTAAAGTTTGAGAACCACTGGTCTAGGGCATGATGAAGACATAATTTACAACAATGACAAGACATTTATTGAGAAGTTTCTATGTGCCTGACACTGTTCTGAGTATAGTGTAAACATTGTTCTGAGTATAGCACAGTATAGTGTAAACATAATTTTTATATGCACTGGGAAACCAAAAAAAATCATGTGACTTGCTTTCTTTTGATGTTTGTCGTATTGTGGAGGTCTGGAACTGTACCCGCCATACTTCCGAGATATGCCTGTATTATTATTACCAGCTCGCTGTTGGGAACACTAAGGCTTAGAGAGCTTAAGAAACTTGCAATGGCAAATGATGACACCAGGATAAACAGACAATTATAATAAACAGAAAATCTAATTCAGTATAATAAAGCAATTATAGAAGTGTGATCAGCTTGTGGCAGTTATCGGTAGTTTTTGGAGAGTGTAGCAATTTTCCTTGATGGAGATTATAAATTTGCCATATAAAGTGAATTATCTTCTTTGAGTACTGAACTTCTACACTGAAAGCTAAGAGGTAGTTCTCTTTGTAATTATCAACAGGAGTTGACAGAAACAGGGATTGGAGTGCTATCTGTGTTTGGAAATCAGAATTTATTTACATCTCTAGGTGAGACATCAGATCAGGCAGCCAGGTCAGTAGTGGGAGTTGGCGTGAGGATTTAGAAACCCAAAGTCTACGTCATGGTTGAGTATAGACTTGATAGGGGAATGATCAACATATCCAAAGCAGTATATCTAGAGTCCTTGGGTGAAGTCAAGATGGAAGCCAGAGGTAGGGCCTTGTTCAGACTTTTGAAAGCCCTAAGTTTTCTTACTTTTTGAGTGAGTTCTACCACTCACCTTATAAAACATTAAAATGTACTGACTTCTCAAATCAAATAAAATTAATATTATCTCTAAAAAGAGTTGAGTTGAATTTCATTTACTGGTTGACATTTTTGTAGCTATTTAACTCAATGCTTATTAATTTTGTTTTTGCTCTTTTGTTGCTTTCTGTTTTATATCTATCAAGTGAATGCCAGTGTAGTTCATTGTATTACAATTTTAATAGTTTTTCCTTTCTTAAATTGTATATATACTTTTTGGTTCCTCTCTTTTTGTGAAATTCAGGCTGAGAAGAACGGAAACTCTTACACCAGCAACAGATACGGTACCAAGCGTGACACACTCTCCCTACACAATATTGAAATGAGCTCCATTGTGGAGTATCATTTGAAAGGCCTGGTGGCTTGTAGAACGTGGGGTCCACATATTAGTGAAATCATGGTTCTCGACTTTTTCTGACTTATTTCGTTTAGCATAATAATTTCAAGATCCATCCATGTTGTCACAAATGGCACTACTTCATCTTTTCTTATGGCAGAATAGTATTTTACTGTGTATACATAACACATCTTCTTTATCCAATCATCTATCAAAGGATGCAACAAAGGAACAAGACAAACAAAGAAACAAAAACCGATAGACATAGACAATAGTTTGGTGGTTACCGGAGGGTAAGGTGGGTTGAGGGGGTGGTAGATGAGGGTAAATGGCATCAAATATATGGTGATGGAAGGAGAACTGACTCTGGGTGGTGAACACACAGTGTAATGTATAGATGATGTATTACAGACTTGTACACCTGAAACCTATATAACTTTACTAAGAATTGTCTCTCCAATAAACTTTAATTAAAAAAAATTGGTTTTGCACGTTTGTTTTATTTTTGAATCAATATATTTTTTAAGGTCTTGAAATGTTTTCATAGGCTCTTGAAAGCCCCTAGGTTCTGGGCACTATGAGTTTAGCACCTCATGGATAAAACAGTCCTAACCTGAGAAGTGAGTCAGGTGTTGCCAGGCAGGAGCAATAAGCAGGTTGTCAGGGCTCCTGGAATCACTGTAATAAAGAGTGAGATATCAATAGATATATTAGGTCAGACTGATCCAAAACTGACCAAGCATTGCCAAGGAAGTAATAGATTATGCTTTTATAAAGTTTTTAGAGGTTAATCAAGACCGTATATGTCTACACTCCAGATATTTTTAAATACCACTGATGCTTCTACCTCCTCCCTCTTCTATTGACTATCCCACACCAATAGCTACAGAAACTAGATTCAAAAGTAAACAAAACAAAACAAAAATATAACTTCTTTTTTTGTTTTTTTCTTTAATTTTTATTAAATTTATTGGGTGACATTGGTTACTAAAATTATATAGGTTTCGAGTGTAGAATTCTATAATACATCATCTGTAATTTGCATTGTGTGTTCACCACCCAGAGTCGGTTCTCCTTCCATCACCATATATTTGATCTTCTTTATCCTTTTCTACAACCCCTACCTTCTCCCTTCCCCTCTGGTAACCACTAAACTTTTGTCTGTGTCTATAAGTTTTTGTTTCTTTGTCTTGTTTGTTTGTTGCTTTCAGTTTTATGTCTTACATATAGGTGAAATTATATGGTTCTCAACTATTTCTGACTTACTTCGCTTAGCATGATAATCTCAAGATCCATCCTTGCTGTCACAAATGGCAGTATTTCATCTTTTCTTATGACCAAGTAACAATGCATTGTATATATGTATCACATCTTCTTTATCCAGTCATCTATCGAAGGACACTTTGGTTGTTTCCATGTCTTGGCCACTGTGAATAATGCTGCAATGAACATAAGAGTACATATATCTTTATGGATAAATATTTTCAGATTTTTTAGGTAGATAAGAGTTGAATAGCAGGCAGTTTCAATTCTCATCTACCCAGAAATCTCTGGTCTACCCTGCTATTCAACTCTTTAGGCCTCATTTCTTTCTTCCCATGTTTAGTCCCCTAGTCTTTGCCGCGCTCAGCTTTATGGATTCATCTGGTTTGTATAGTCTCATTTGGATTGGTGCATTCCTTTTCGGCTGTTTAATCTGGCTTGGACCTGGTAAAATGTTCTGGGTAATCTGAGCTGCTGCTTTCTACATTGTGTCTTTGATGCCTTTGTGGTGATCTAGTAGAGTGTATGCCTCAGTTTGCAAAAGTGGATCCTCAGATACAGAACAGAAAAGTGACTCCATAGGCTTCAGAGCCACTGGTGGTGACAACAATAATAGAATTTACATTTTCTATTCACTAGTCTTGTTCCATTTCTTGGTTTGATGCTTCTTAGTTTCCAGTATTTTCACCTATAAAATAAGATGAACTCAGGTATTAAGGAAAAGTAACTCATCCTTTAAGCATCATTTAATAAGGAATATAATTAAATACATATACTAAAAACAATGATATTATTATCAGTTAACATCTTTAAATTGCTCTACAGGCTAAAAGAAAAGCACTTTCAGATGTGCTATCTCACTCAATTCTCACGATGAACTTGTCATGTGCCTATGTGTATTTCCATATTTAGAGATTAGAAAGCTGAGTATCATAGGCATCAGTGGTAGAGCTGGGACTCAGGTTTGGTGTTCCAAGGACAAATTTTGTTTTATTTCTGCTGTGGTATATCATTGACATCCTCCAAAATCAAAATGATGGACACTCATTAATATAATTTCTTTTTTTAAAATTAAAGTTTATTGGGGTGACAATTGTTAGTAAAGTTACATAGATTTCAGGTGTTCAGTTCTGTGTTACATCATCTATAAATCCCATTGTGTGTTCACCACCCAGAGTCAGTTCTCCTTCCATCCCATATATTTGATCTCCTTTACCCTCATCTACCATCCCCTTCCCCCCTTGCCCTCTGGTAACCACTAAACTATTGTCTGTGTCTATGAGTTTCTGTTTCTCATTTGTTTGTCTTATTCTTTTGTTGTTTGTGGTTTCCTACGATAGATGAATGGATAAAGAAGTTGTGGTATATATACTATTTGGCGGTAACAAAAGATGAAATAGGACCATTTGTGACAACATGGATGGATCTTGAGAATATAATGCTAAGCGAAATAAGTCAGACAGAAAAAGCAGAGAACCATATGATTTCACTGATGTGGTATATAAATATAATTTCAATTAATATGAAAATTGAAATAATTTGGGTCAGTGTTTGCATATTCTCTGAAAACTTATCTTTATAAAGCAAATAATGGTATAAACCTCTTTACAAAGCAGGTTATTTATATAGCCCTTCAGACATCTGATTGCTTTTGAATAGTTTCTAAGCATCTACTTGTACAAATCAATATGAATGCTTTATATTCACTTTAAGTGAGCCTCTAAATGATCTTTACTAAATGGTAATATATTGGCCTATTTTTAGTTACTACAAATATTAGAAAGTAATGCATTTATTGCATTTAGTTTTAAATATGTCTTGATTCATATTTTTAATTAAATCAGAGACTCCACTTAATCATAAAGATGACAAATTTGTTATAATTTCATATCCCTTTATAGTTTTCAAGGTGCTTTTACATTCAGTATGTCATATGTTCTTGAAATCAATGCTGTGAAATGAATTAGGCAAATATTATTTTTATTTCACAGATACGGAAACCAAGGACTAATGAGCTGAAATGATGTGCTCAGTCACACAACAAAAAATACAAAAGTCAAGTGGTTTATTGATATGGAGTACCACAACTCAGCAACTTTTCAAAGGCTACAGCAGATTTTTTTGTTAGAGTGCAGACTCACGAGAGCAGGGAATATCTTCGTTTTATTCAGCTTTATAATCTCAGTGCCTAGCACAGAGTATGGCACATAGTAGTTGCTCATTACCTATGGGTTGAGTGAAGGAAGGCTTGGGATCATGGAGTCATAGGTCATGAGAAGCTACCCATGGAAAGACTGACTGGATGATACAAGCCTGTTTGAAAAGTGTGTTGGATCTCATTTTTTATAGTCAGGAAGACCCTGTGGGTTTTTTCCTATATATTCGCCTCCAGACTGATGCATGGAACTTGAGTACGTTACATGGCCCCCATGAACATCTGTAGATCGTAGCACTTATCACTTTGTGTGCTAATTATCTGTTCAGTTGTCTGGCTTCCCTTGCACACTGAATCCCTTGAGAGCAGTAGGGTGTGCCATTGTACCCCAGTCCATAGCACTGAGCTTGGCATATAGCCACCAAGCAGACATCTGTAGAAGAAAGGAATGAATGGATAAACAATAAGACCCAGTGTACAATAGCAAAATAGGTAAATCACTGGAAAAGCAACAGAGTTTGTAACAGGAAAGTATTGAAATAATTAAGTCATTCAGCATTAGGTTGGGAAGAAAGGTAGCGGCGATTTTCCATGTATGTTTGGCTTTTAAAATAGTACATGTATGTTTATAGTTTAAATGCTCCAAAAGTGATTAAAACATTGTTGTATTGAATTCTTCTACTAAATTGGAGTCTCCTTTTTTATTTGTAAAGGAATACTTGGTGCTTAAGGAGAAACTAAATTTCGGCTTTTTACCAAGTCTTAAGCTCTCCTTGCCTCAGTTTTATTATGAAAGCTCCTAGCACAGTGTCTTGCTTATTGGAGGAGATTTATAAATGTTTATTGAATAAATGAATGAATGGCTCTTGTTTTGCTTTGCCTTCATGCTGTGGACTCTCATTCACCTGTCACTGAGCACTTGACCCTTTCAGCTAAAACCTCAGTGAGGAAGAAAAGTCTAAGACATTTTGGTGTGAACTGAAAATTCAGTTTTTAAATATTATATGTGTGACCATACAGCTATTAGTTGGAGGAAGGCCCATATTCACCCTGGTGATACTCTATTTATTTATTTTTTTTGCCTTGATCTCTAAAGAGTTTTAGAATTCATATTATTTTCCCTTCTTTGGGTCTGTTTTCCTTTGAGAATGGAATATGGGCCTTAGTACTAGATATGTTAGTTTAGTACTTTCATTGTCTTCAATTTAGTTTCTATATGGTCCAAATTGCCCTTCATGCAAAGCTGAGCTTGTAAAACGCACTTGAGGTGATGTGTAAATGCTTTCACTGGCTCAGCTCTCATCCCCACCCAGCATGCCTGGGTCACCTTCATGACATCAAGGTTAGGTGTGCATACGCTACAATAAATAATGCCTGGTGCAGGGGTAAAACAAATGGAATCGGTTGAAATATGGCCTATTACATTAAAATTTATGTTTTGATTATCGTTTTTATTATTTGAAACAAGCTTGAGCTTTATAAAGTCATGCAGAAAAGAGATCTGCATTACTGATAGGAATGTCTGTCTACCTGGCGTCTATTCCTAGCAAAGTGAGAGCCATATGAACATTTCTAAGGCTATTTTCTTCTCTCTCTGCTTTGAAAATCCAAATTAAATTACTTAACGAATTATTCTTTGAAATACCTCTAATGGTTTTATATGAAAGTCCTGGATGCAGCACTCAGCCCACCCGCTTGTCAGAATGATTTTTATAGTATGCAAATCTAATCACATATCTCTTCCTGTTTTACCTTCTTCAGTGGCTCCCTATCTCCTACCTTATGTAGTAAAAACAAGCTCCTTAGTTTGACAGAACCTTCAGTATCCGTCTCTGAATGTTTCCTTTCCTCTCACCTGATCTCCTAGGTCCTAACCTCAATTTTTATCCAACAGTAATGCTTGTAGCATCCGCTCACATGCAATGGTATTTCTTTTTTTTTTTTTTAATTTTATTTTATTAAATTTATTGGGGTGACAATTGTTAGTAAAATTACATAGATTTCAGGTGTACAATTCTGTATTACATCATCTATAAATCCCACTGTGTGTTCATCACCCAGAGTCAGTTCTCCTTTCATCACCATATATTCGATCTCCCTTACCCTCATCTCCCACCCCCCACCCCCCTTACCCTCTGGCAACCACTAAACTATTATCTGTGTCTATAAGTTTCTGTTTCTCATTTGTTTGTCTTGTTCTTTTGTTGTTTTTGGTTTATATACCACATATCAGTGAAATCACATGGTTCTCTGCTTTTTCTGTCTGACTTATTTCGCTCAGCATTACTCTCTCAAGATCCATCCATGTTGTCACAAATGTTCCTATATCATCTTTTCTTACCGCCGAATAGTATTCCATGCAATGGTATTTCTTTCCTTGGTTCTTTTTCAAAAATTATTCACTTTTCTGGGAGACATCACACCCTGTCTTTACCTAAAATCATTACTGTAACACCTACTCATTTTAGGGCTCAGTTATTTCCTTTGGGGAACTTCCGTTGATCTTCCAGTCTAGGTTAGATGCTCGTCTTCTGTGTTCTCATAGCACCTTGGACTTTCCTTCATAATAACAGTTATGACCCTGTAGTATAATTCCATGTTTATTAGTATATCTTCCTCATCACATTGTGAGACCCTTAGAGATAAAGACACTCATATTCATCTCAGTTCCTAGCACCGTGGCTTCAGTTAGCGCCTAATGAACCTCTGTGTGTGTTAGAAAAACGTACTCCTTCCATTGGACCTGTCTTTTTTTTTTTTTTTTAATTAAATTTATTGGGGTGACAATTGTTAGTAAAATTACATAGATTTCAGGTGTACAATTCTGTATTACATCATCTATAATGGGCCTGTCTTAGACCATAGCAGGGAGTCCTTGTATAAGGAACACTCTGAATGACTGTATGTAGCAACCCTGCTTTGGCCCACCACAGTGTCTGGCGTACAGTGAGTGCTCAGGATATGCTTGTTAAATGATGGCTGTATCAGTAAAGTAGTCAGTTGACACAGGATAGCAGGAAAAGTTGAAAAGCAATTGAAACAGGCATTTATAATGATACCTATAAGTTAAGAAGAAAATATAAATCACTCATCACAAAAAGACTGTTGAACTGAAATATCTTTAACAAAGGGAATGTTTCTGGGACAAATCTTTTTGTAAACACAGGAAAAGTTGTAAAAGTAAAAGATATTCATTAATCAGTAGATATGCAGGCTCTGAATTCACCTTAATTCTTGCTAGCTTATTTTACTGAAGGTGTATCATATTGTGTGTGGCCTGCCAATTTTCTTCAAAGCTATAGCCAATGCATTTCAATAGCAGTGTATTAGCCTGGTAGTGCGGAGCGGTATAGAGTAAACCACAACTACTTTGAGAGCTTCTTTATTTTTCTTTTCTTTTTGTCTTTTTTTAAAAAAAATAACCTTTCAGATGAAATTGGGCACTTTCAGGGTGTACACCTGAATCTATTTAATTTTACTAACAATTGTTACTCCAATAAACTTTAAAAAAATAAGCTTTCATAATGTGGAAAACATTTTGGTAGAATAAAGTATAATATTGAAAATAGAGAATAGAAACGTTGAATTCAAACTCTAACTTCACCATATCCCATCATTGTGACTTTGGTAGACTTTATTAGTGCTGTCTGACATGTGACTCCATTCTCCTTCCTGGGTTCTTGGATGACCACACTGCCCAACTCTCTTGCAGTTGGTGGGGCTATGAGACTAGTTCTCCTCAGTGGACTAGGAGGGGAAGTGACCTGTGTCATATCCAGGCTGAGTTAGGGGAAAGCCCCTGGATGACCTTCTAGCTCTTTGGTAGCATATGAGTTACCCCTTGGAAGACAGGTGCCCTGAGACCTACAATAGATTTTACATGGGCAAGAAATAAACACTCTATGTTAGGACATTGAGATTTGGGGGTGTTTGTTCTTTCCCATTAGCCTGTTCTTTCTGATACAGTGGCCTTTGAACGTCTTTGACTCTCCATGAGCCTCAGCTTTTTAAATTTTAAAATGGGAATAGTAATACTGTCCTCACAGGATTGTTGTGATAATTTAATAAGATAATAGCTAAGGAGAATTGTAAAGTACTATCAAAATGAAGAGATTTCTTAAAGCTCTTACATTTAGTGGGAGAAACTGTAATTTAACCGATTTGATTATCTTAAGCAGACCCTAATTTTTCCTGTTAATGTAATAGCTACCATTTGGTGAAGACTTGCTGTGTACTAGAAATTTACCTACACTTTGCTATTTAATTTTCTTCCAAAATTCTCTGATGTAGATGTCATCATCCCCATTTCATAAGTAAGGAAACTGAAGTTTAGAAGGGTACAGTAGGTTGTTTGTGGTCACATAGTGATCAAATCAGGATACTGACTCTGACCTGTCTGATGCAATCATGCATCCCTAGTTGGTATTAGCCTATTATTTTGTAGCTCAAAAGTTAGAACCTTTTTTTCTGAGTGTATGTCTTCCTTTACGTAATGCTTTAATCATTGCTTTTGAAGGGCTGGTTCACATTAATGAGTAATATAATTCTCTTTGGATTTAATCCATGCTGGTACATAAGCGAAGGCTAAATGCCAAATGATAAGAGGTTTGGAAATATGATTATTGAACTAGATGAGCACAGGTTCTTTGAACCCCAGGGAAAAACTCCTCCAGGTGAGTTCGCTGGCACATTCAGGGACCATCCCAATACATGCATTTCAGAAATAATAGTGACAGCAAAACATCACTAATATAGATTAATATGAGAAGAGTCTTACTAAAGGAGAAATCTCCATTCTGGAGTATTATGTAGGAAATTCAGTTTCCTACTGGAAAGAACTCTGGTCTTGGACTTTGAAGATATGGGTTCATTTTCCAGTTCTGCCACATGGCAGAGGTTGCAGTGTGCGCTGCATAGTCTGCCATCATGGACCCCATCTAAGTAGGACATAAGGGGACTCATGTCCTACTTATTCTTATGAATAGGAACTAAAGGATGATGCTATGACTTGAGCTACTTACCCTCTTAAACATTCCTCCTGGATTCTTGTTATTGCTGTTAACTCACAAAGCAACCCTTGCCTTCATTGACAATGTATGATTAACCTTTCACTCATCCCTGAATAGATGAAGGATGAATTGTCAGATTGAATTGCAAGAATTCTGTCTTAACAGTTTCTTTCTTAATGCAACAGCAACAATACCAACCGCCACAACCACAGCATCTAACATTCGTTGTATGCTTACGATATGCCACTTAAGTATTCTAGGACTTTATATGTATTGATGGATTTAATCCTCCTCTCACCTCTCTGGTAGGGTACTATCATTACCCCTCTTTACAGGTGAGGAAACCAAGGGACAGAAAAGGTAGGTAACTTGCTCCAAGGCCATACAACTAGTAAGTGGCAGAACTGGAATTCAACATAGGGGAGTTTAGCTATGAATTCTACGCTCTTAAACATTATGCTTTACTATATTTCCTTTGGTAATATACTCTTCATCCATGTCATTTTTCCTGCTCAGAAACCTTCAGTGGATCCCCTTTTCTTTTTAAGTTCAAAATGCACACTTTTCACCTTGGCATTTAAAGGGCTCCCTCATGTCAACCCAATCTTTATGTCTAGCTTCATTTCTCATAATTTACCTATTTTTGTAGCTCAACCCTATCATTAAATAGTTGTGAAAACTTTAGGTAATTTATCTTTCTAAGTATCTAAAAGTTGAGGGTAATAAAACTTACCTCTACAGGTAAATGGAATAATACAGAGTCTGATATTAAAGGTACTCAGTGTTATTTAAAAAGTACTTAGCTATCCTCCAGCTAAAATTAATCTGCCTTACACTTTCCTACCTATTTGCCTTTACTTATGTTTCCATTCTTCCTTGAAAATTTTTCTTCACATCTCTGGTTATCAAAATCTAACCTATCCTTCAAGGCTTCTTTCTTTTAAAAAAAAATAATTATTTTTTAAAATTTAAATACAATAAAATCAACCCTTTAATTGTATGTGTCTATGAATTTTAACAAGTGTATATAGTCATGTGACACCATCATAATCAGTTTTTTTTCTTTAACTCCAGCTCTTTGAACAAAATACTAAGTAAACGTGCTAATACTCATACAACATAATAGAACTATTATTAGCACAAAACTTTGTGGCTTTTTATCCCCCAGAGAAGATTATGTTATTCATCAGGACATTTTAAACACAATAACGTTTTTGTTTCTCTCTAAGAGGAATTTCCAGTCTTGAATATACAGATGTCAGTGAAGATGATCAACATTTTCACAGTATAATACAATTGATTCTACCACAGACCTGGGGTAACTCCGCAAAAAGCCAGGACACCCAGAGGCCTGCTGCCACCTGCCTGCTCCCTTTAGGTTCATCCTAAAGCCTCGTGCAATACACGAGTTGGGTGAGGCAGTGTCTCAGGGAGTCACTAGAGTGGGAATAGTTGTGGTCACCATGTTAGTGTAGCCTCTGGTGCTGAGCCTGGAGCGTGCTGGGCCTCAGCAAAAGTCTCAGAGCACACCTAGGCCAGTTGCCACTTACCTGGAGCCTGTGGACTGTGATAGTTTTCCAAGAAACAGGGCAGTTCTGGAGGGGCTGGCTAATCAGAGAAACTGCCTGCAGCAGTGTGTGACTTAGGTGGGGTGTGGGTCCCAGCTGAGTCAGCAGGGTGGAGCAGTGGAGCTCACCAGGCCAATCAGATTCAGATTTGGCCTGTGGGGGTGGGCTCAACATAGGAAAGAGGGTGCCCGCCTGCCGGCTGTATGGGAAGAGGACCCCTCACAGGGAAAATTCCAGCTGTCCTCCAGTCCTCACCCTGAAGCCTGCAATACCTCAGTCTGCCCCCCATACGTCTCTGAGGCCCCAAGAGTCACTATCCCTCTGCTGTAGCCCAAGATGAGTGACTGAAAGTGAGTGAGTCTGTGCGCAGGTCATTTACGAGGACATCTGGGTTTCCCGCAGCCTTCCTTCCCATCTGAAAGGCCAATATCCCCACTGTTTTTCACAGCCAGTTGTGGGGGCTCCTCTTCCAAGCACCAGTATTCTGGGCTGGGTAGCTGGGTGTGGGGGGTTGGGGTCCCTTGCTCCTCTAGGAGGTAGCTCCGTGGCTGGTCAAGATATCTCTCTTGATTCTCAACCACCACAGAGAAGTTTGAGGCCCATTTATATTTCCATTTCTCTTAACAGACTCAACATGGCTTCTTTATATTTTCAGTTATAGTACTTCTGTTCGGTTAGACTTCAGGTGGTTCTCCAGGTTGATTGTTATGTAATTTAATTGTGATAATGTATGTTTTCACTGAAGGATGCAGGTACCGTGTTTATCTACTTCGCCACTTTGGATCTCTCTCCTTCAAGGCCTCTTTCAAGGGCAGCTTTTACAGGAAGTATTTTTCATACCCTTGCCCCCTGCCATCTCATCCTGAAGTATGTTCTTCTCCAATTTGAACCCTAGAACAGTTTGGTACCCCATGCTTCATATTTGGCCTTGTGTTTGTGTATCTATTCCATATTCCTCACTGGAGATGTCTTGATTTTTTATTTTTTATTTTTTTTTAATCTTAAGTCTTAGTAGAAGCATTGGGTTTGGACACATGGTAACTGCTGGCTTAAGTGAATCATACCATCAGATGGTTGAAATTGCCCGTGATCAGTACTATAATCCCCAGACCAAGGAGAAGGGAAGGGAACTTCATAGGTCTTGCCTGCTGCTTTATATACCTCATTTCTTTTAATATTCACAACAATCATTTAAGATATTATTATTCTCACTTTATACATGAAGTTTGATCAATCTAAGTTTGATCAAGGAGGACAAGTGACTTGCTTAAGGTTACATAGTTAGGATATAGCAGGGATTTGAACCCATACGTATCTGACTTGCTTCTTCACTGGTGTTATTTCTGTTTATTAATGAAAAGGAACACAATCTGATCTATTAGCTGTGTGGAGTCATTGAAAGTCAGAGCCATAAAACATTATCTGGCCAACTCCTTCTTTTTATAGATGAGGAAACTCAGACTCAGGAAGAGCAAGAAGCTTGTTTAAGGTCACTCAGCTAGGTCTCAAACTAGGTCTGGGTTTCAAGTGAACACTAACTAAGGTAATTTTCTAAGAGACGCAGATGCTTCTCCCGCTGTGGACCAATAAATGTATTTCTCTTCTGAACTTCTGGCTTCCACCCTCAGCCTTTCACCTTTACAAACTGAGCCTACCTTATTTTGATTAATAAGATAATCACTATTAATTTTTCTACCATGAGCCACATTAGAGGTCAGAGATGCTGAGCCAAAACTACGTTTAATTTGTAATTGTAAATGTTAAAGCATAAGCACATCTGGTTATCTTTATGAAATTGCATAACAGTAATGTTGCCACTTCTCATTTATCTACAATTTAACTTTTCAAAAAAACCCTTTCATGTTTTGTGTATCTTTGAAGTGGAGATTGGAGGATTATAATAGATGGTCTCTAAGGTCTCGTAATTCTGACGTTCTGATTTTGCAATTCTCATGGTCACAACTTAATTTTACATTTTATATTTATTTGTGTCTTTGATTAATGTTTAAACTGTGAATTTCATGAGGATTGAGATTATGTCTGTTTTTGCTCACCATTGTATTCCCAGAACCTTTACATAATAGGTACTCAGAAAATGTTTGTTGATGAAATGAAGAGTTGTGTGAGGTTGCAAGGTGATTATCATTTCCGTTTGGTAGATTACTAAACCAAAGCCAAGAAGGAAAATGACTAGCTTAAGAGCAACTGTTATTTAGTGGCAGAGCCGTTCTGAAACTTGTATCTCTTGGCTCCTGGGCTATTGGCATGAACAGATAAGGTGTTAAATTCTGCACCCTTGTAGTGTGTATCTCACGTCTATTTTTCAAGTAGGAATTAAGTTCTTAAACACTTACCTAATTATAAAAGACTCCTTTTAGAAATAATAAAATACAATGGCAAGACCATAAAAAACATTATTGATAAAAACATTTATCAATAATGTTTTTTTTCTTCCATGAGTACCTGAATTCTCAGTTGCATTTCCTCCAGCTTCCAACTCTAGGTTTAGAGAAAAATTTTTTTGAGTCTTGGTAATTGAGGCAGAAATAATTGAGAAGACAGCCATCTCACATACTCAACAGAATAAATTTTTAAAAAGACTGAAAATACTAAATTTTGGTAAAGTTGTGGAACGATAGAACTCTCATACTCTCTTAACAGGAGCTGATAGAACCACTTAGGAAAACTAGCCATACCTATTAAATCTGAACAGGTATAAACCATACAACCCAGCAATTCCATTCCTGGTTATATGTCAATAGAAATATGTACATATATTCACAAAAAGACATACAAGAATAGTCATAGTACCACTGTATATAATTACACAAAGCTGGAAATTACTTAAGTGTTCATCGTAGTAAAATGAATAAATTATAGTATATTCATACAATGATATACTGCACAGGAATGAGAATTACAACTTTAATCACATCCAACAATATGGATGAATTTCATAAACATAATGTTGATTGAAAGAAGCCAGACAGGAAAGAGTACATGGTGTATGATTCCATTTTTAAAAAATTCCCAAACAGGAAAAACTAATCTCTGGTATTAGAGGTCAGGATAGGAGTTGTACCTCAGGAAATTATTGGAAGAGAGCACAAGGTGGAGAGTGGTTCTTGGATGCTACTTGGTAGGTCGACCAATAATCTTTTATTGAGTTGAGAAAGTTTACTGTCAGAGGGAAGAGTCTATCGGGCTGAGCAAAGATGGCTACAGCCCAGTCTGAGTCTAAAGGAGAGTACAGCCCCGAGGGAGGGGGTGAGGAGGGTTATATAGGGGCAGTGCTGACAGAGTAGCATTGTTTGAACAGAAAATGCCTGCAAGCCAGTAGCTGTTTTGTGGCATTTTCTTTATCGCAAGTTTGGCTCTGTCTGCAGGTGCAGGCCAACAGATGTTTTTTTGTTTTCTTGCAGACATGGCTCTGTCTATAAGTCAAGGTCTCTGAGACATAACATTGAGAGACCTAATGCTAGTAATATCCTGCATGCTGCTTACACGAGTGTGCTCATTTTGTGAAAACATAATTGCCTGTATTTTTTTATAAGTGAACTTTTTGGTATATGTTTTATATTTTATTAAAAAGTAAAAATTGAACAAAACAATAACAACAAAACCCACAGCAGCTTCCCAAGGAAGTATAGATTAAAGCTTGATAAATAGTTTGTATGTTATAGTAATGCAGACGAATCTAGGTACAAAGCCAAAAAGGCATATACATAGGTGAGTAGGGCCTCAAATCCATCTGGCATCTCAGGCTCCTCCAGCTTTTGATGCCATCATCTGAACGTGTGGCTTCAATGTGTCCTTTGGCAGGAGAAGAGGCACATTGTCTCTTAACTTCTTCCATTTGGATATAACACAGGGCATTTTTCTTCAAAATCTATTGACCAAAATTAGTCCATGACCCCAACCAAAATGCAAGGGGAGCACACGGATATTTGAGGAGTATTGATGAGCTCTTCCGGGAGCTGGATCTGTGGTGTGGCCTGTATCTCAGGTTGCGTTAGAGGCTTTGGGTGCCTCTTATCCATGTTAAGTAGTGGAGTGATTTGCTTGGAGTCTGAGTAATAGTGGTGATGAAAATGGGGAACACATGTGCGCAGAAAGGGACACGTACTATTTGCTTGGCACTCTACTGACTTAGTTGTCTGTTGCTGGGTAACAAACCACTCCAGAATTCAGTGGAATATTCAATGGAATATTACTCAGTAATAAAAAAGAATGAAATCTTGCCATTTGAGACAATATGGATGGATCTAGAGGGTAATATGCTAAATGAAATAAGTCAGACAGAGAAAGACAAATCCATATGGTTTCACTTATATGTGGAACCAAAAAATGAAACAAAGCAAAGCAAAACAAAACAAAAACAGACTCATAAAAATAGAGATCAGATGGTTGCTAGAAAGGAAGGGGGTGGGGCATGGGTAAAAAAGGTGAAGGGGAATATAGGCAATAATATTGTGCTGTTTGTATGGTGACAGATGTTTACTAGACTTAGTGTGGCGATCATATTGTAAGGTATATAAATGTTGAATAACTATATTGTACACCTGAAACTAATATAACATTGTATACCAACTATACTTAAATTTTTAAAAAATGACATTGTTTTTCATGAATCTTTGGATTGACTAGGTTTGTCCGGGTGTTCTGATCTCACGTGGGCCCTGTTATGTGATTGTGCTCAGGTCTCAGATTCAGCTGGGGCTGGAACACCTAAGACGGTTTAGTTATATGTCTGCTAGTTGTTCCTGGCTGATGGTTGAGAAATAGACTCAGCTTGGACGCTAATAAAAATGGCTCTCTCTCCCCCGCCCGCCTCCTGCGCTCTGTTGTCTTAGGATCTCTCTCAATATGTCTTTCCCACATGATCTCTATAGCAGGGTTGTTGGACTTTTTACATAGTGGCTTAAGGCACCCAAGATTGCAAAAGTGGAAGCTGCCAGGCTTTGTTAAACATTAGGCCTAGAGCTGGCACAGCATCACTTGTACATTCTGTTAATTAAAAGCTTATCACAGAGTCAGCCTAGATTCAAAGGAAAAAGACTTAAATGAGGGCATGAATATGGGAAATTTGGTTTATTGGGAGTCATAACTGTAATAGACCAGAAGTTGGTGAACTGTGGCCTCCAGGTCAAATCCAGCTTCTCTGTCTTGTATGACCCTTGAATAAAAATGATTTTTACTGATGGATATTTGCAGTTGATTTGATGGTAGGCAATACCAGCTTTGAACCCCAATTTATTGAAATGTTATTACATCCTGAAAATTTTATTCTATTCATTACTCAACCTGTATTACAAAACAAAAAAAATTCTGTTTATTATTATTATAGTTTATATTTTGCCAATAAAATTTTCATGGAAATAATTTTCTCTCTTGTTATGTTAAGTACCTATATAATATATTTGATTTTTGTCTCTGCTACCTGGCCTTTGCAGAAGTTTTCCAACCCCTGTAATAGATGTGACACACATACTAACTTATTTTTGTTTCCTCTTCATATCCCTGGCAGAGATACGTGATTATCCCCATTTTCAGATAAGGAAGCAGAAGAGCAATGTCAAATAATTCCTACATGACAGAGCTGCGAATCTCTTAGGATTGGCTTGGGTTTGCTGTTGATACGTGTATTTTTGTGCTCCCCCATGCTGCCTTCTTGTCTGATGCATTTGAAGGGGTCTCAGTGCAGCAGACCTTTCAGTCTCCTGAGTCTGGGCCTTGGTGGTAATCATTGTCCTGTGTACACGTGTCCCCATTTTTCCCGTACAGTTCTGTCCTGCAGTGAAATGTGGTGTCTTGTTCTCTCGTTCTATACCCATATCTTTTAATCTAGACCATTTTATAGATGATGAAGTTGAGCGAGTTTCAATGGCTTCCCAAGGCCCCATGGTTTTTCTTATAGGAAATACCAGGAAAAGTACTCTTCTCAGGTTTGTCTATGTTCCTCGTGAACATTTCCAGATACTCCCTCAAATATGAACATTTTGATCCTTAATTTCTTGATTCATAAATAAGGACTAATAATTCCTGCTCTGCTTTTATCATTGTGAGGCTCAAAGGAAAAAGTTTATATGAAAAGCATTTGAAAACCAATGAAACCCTATGATAATGATAATGTATCATTGTACGCTATTGTCATGATTGTTACTAGTTTTATAATTATTGTTATTTCTGGAAATCTTTATACTTTATCACTAGTGAAATAATGGCATCAGAATCTCCAAAACTGTTTTTCCTTCAAAAATCAGAGCTGCTCCTCATGGGTCTGCTCCACAGTGGTCTGTCCTGACATTCATGCTTTAAGGCCTTTAGTATTGAGAGATCAGCACAGGATTTCTCGGTGCTGGATAAAATCTTCTGTGATTACAAGTACTGAGTGCACTAATGCAATCCTGTAATTAGATGTTATTATGCTAAGGGATGTATTACCACCCGCCCCCCTCCTTGTGCAAATGTGAGTTGACTTCTGAGAATGTGTATATTGAGGAGAGAATAGACCTCTAATTAAGTAAATAAATTTAACTCCTTGAAAATTATATTTTAATAAGACAATTTATATCACAAAAGTGACAATTAAAGTATATTAAAGTTGTACTAAAAAAATCTCAAAGCCAGGATATTCACCATGTTAATGATAAAGCCAGGAATAGACCAACAGTCAAAAGCCATAGCTCATATACTCTATTGTGTCTTTTAGTGCTCTGAGTTTAAACTTGGATTTCAATGTCGGCTTGTGTGGATTTTATTTTGTTAAGATTTGGGTGAGGGTTATGAGGAAATGAACACCCTTGATTAAAATACACCCTAAACTGTCCTGTAAGTGCTAAGGCGAGGACTGAGTACGTTCTGGAGGAAGGAGAGCAGGGCTAGCCTGGTGAGCCTGTTTCCCAAAGCCTTACCTTCACCTTCCCAGTCTCTCCCTCTCATCCCTGCTCCCCCCAGGGGAATGTTACAGTTCAAACCCCATCTCAAACCCCAGCATGTATACAAACCCCTCTGTTTGGGACTTTAAGAAAAGAACTGTGACAGCCTAGTATTTTTGAAATAAGCTTTATTTACTCATGAAAGGAGCAATTTATTTAAGTAATGAAATGGGGTTGATTTACACAAAACATTTTTGTCAAAATGATACAGAGATATGTCAAAAATCGTGAAGCTAGAACCCAGTTAGTAAGATTTGGTAAATATATTGGTCTGTCTGCAGGGTCTTGCAAGAGGTGGCCCCTGCCCACACTTGAGTTCCTCTGACACCATTCTCTTGTGCTCCACTCACCTGGCCCTCTTACTTTCATGCTCCGTCTTAATTCAGGAGTTTTGTGCTACTGCTCCATCTACCTGAAAAGCTTTCTTACCACACCTACAAACATCCCTTTTCTTTCAGAACTCAGGGCAATAGTAGTTTCTGAGAGAAACCAGGCTTCACTTTCTAAATTATCATGGTGTTACACGATCTCAAATCATTCAGCACTCTTTCTTAATACATAGTCATTTAGGATTTCTGTGATTATATAATTATCTCTCTCTTCCTACTAAACAGTGCGTTCTACAAGGTCAAGGACCAGGTTTTTTCCTCACATTGTACATTAGTGCCTAACACACTCCATAGAACACAGTAGGCAGTCAGTAAATGTGTTAAATGAATGAGTAGAAAGAAAATGATTACAAAAACACATAGGCTATGTAACAGCTAAATTTCCAAAGGAAATTTATGATTCCAAAAGAAATATACCATCCTTGCTAGTGTCATCTTTACCTTTTAAAAAAATTTATTAGAAATCCCTTGTTTTTCAGTTATGTTGACTCATATCTATTCAAATAAAATAACTTTCATATCTTCACAAACTCATTGAGCAGTCTATTCATTTGCTGGTAGAAATAGAGAAGAGAGAAAGAAGCTACTATTGGGCTGGTGGGTTCATTACTTCCAGTAACAGCATCTCCCCAACATACTGTACATAGTTCTCTAAATATCATAGCAAGAGACAAGTAAGTGTTCTTACTCTGGAACTCTAATCCATGTACTGACCAGTGAGGTCAAGCTAGCGAAGTTCAAGGCTCAGAAAGTAAAAGCTGCTAAGCCCTGACCGTCTTCTCCATGACTCACCCTTCTTGACCCACCGAGTTCCCCCAGCTTCATATGTTCAGTCATGGTTGTCTCCTCCTTGCCCCTCTTTTTTTTTGGTCTCAGTTCTAGGTAATAAAAATGTCTTTTTCTTTTATGCTAACTTGTTTCTGATTAGTTCTTTTTACCCTTTGTTTTTAACTTTTCATTTGTTCTTGAGATGTCCTTTCTGCTGATATCCCAAAGCTGAGATTGCCATCTCTGCCTCATTCCCAGAGTACATCCCTCATTGATTTCTTTTTAACAAAAATTCCCATGAAAATCTCATTAAAGAAGATTGGGATAATTGGAGGGATGCTTCTTTTAATGAGACTCTGGGGTTTTGTGTAGGGTCAGAGTCTTGGTGCATGGGAAAAGGGAAGGGTGAAAAAACATTTTGCAAACAATCAGTATTTGAACATGGATATTACCTTTTCTCCTCTCTCTGTCTCTCTCTCAAAGCTAGTTGATCACATGTGTTAATTGCCAAAGACTAATGTTAACTTCCCAGGAACATTTTCCTTTCCTTATCCTCATAGCTCCCTACCTGAATCTAGGTTCTGCCTTCTTTAATGATCTGACCCATCTTCCCTTTCCTTATTGACATTCAAATCTTCCCCTGAAAGAAGTAAGGGACATAGCGACTGCACCAATCTGCAATCCCACCAACAGTGCACAAGGGTTCCCTTTTCTCCACACCCTCGCCAGCACTTGTTTGTTGATTTATTGATGATAACCATTCAGACTGGAGTGAGGTGGTATGTCATTGTGGTTTTTATTTGCATTTCTCTAATGATTAGTGATGTTGAGCATTTTTTCATATGTCTGTTGGTTGTCTCTATGTCCTCTTTAGAGACACGTCTCTACATGTCCTCTACCATTTTTTTAATTGGGTTGTTTGTGTTTTTGGTGTTGAGTTACATGAGTTTTTTAAAATAAATTTTAGATATTAACCCCTTATCAGATGTATCATTGACAAATACTTTCTCCCATTCAGTAGGATGTCTTTTTGTTTTATTTGTTTCCTTTGCTGTGAAAAACTTTTTAGTTTGATGTAATCCCATATGTTTATTTTTTCTTTTGCTTCTGTTTCCCAAAGGGATTTATCAGGAAGACTATTACTAAGGGTAATGTCTGCAAATTTACTTCCTGTATTTTCTTGTAGGAGTTTTATGGTTTCGGATCTTACATTTAACCCTTTAATCCGTTTTGAATTTATTCTCGTATATGGCATAAGGAGGTGGTCCAGCTTCATTTTTTTGCATGTGTCTGTCCAGTTTTCCCAGCACCATTTATTAAATAGACTGTTTTTACCTGAAACTAAAAAAAGAAGAAGGAGAAGGAGAGGGAGAAGTAGGAGTAAGGGACAAGCTTGGATTCAACAGTATAATAAACTGGTTTCCAGTCATGCCTTTCACACTTAGAAGTTGTGTGTTCATCTCTCGGTTACTTCTTATAAAATGATAATAACTACTTCAGAAAATTGTGGTGAGCATTAAATATATGTATAGTACTTAGTATAAAACCTGACACATACTAAGTGCTCGATAAATATTAATTTGCCTTTCTAAGCTTCTGTGTCACTGTAGTTTTGCTGTATACTTCCATAGTTCATGCATAGCTAATTAGCAGGGAAATGGAGATGGACAGCTACTGAGTGCCATGAAGGATATTGACCTCATTTAACAGCTTTACTTTACTTGGGAAGCTTCTAGAATCTACTCACTTAGAGTCACTTATGCAGTGATGGAGTCTTAAAGTCTAAGACTCCTATCAATACAGTGACTAAACCTTCATGTGGTGAAAGGAACACAGACATAAATGCAGGAAAGTCCTTTGGTGAATTTCAGAGCTGTTTTGATTAGAAAGCAATATTGCATATTGGAAAGAGCATGAGCTTTGGCATGAGACAGATCTGGATTTTAATCCTGGCTTTGCTACTTAGAAGGTGCTCAATAAATGGCAGCTGCTGTTGTAGCAAATTTGCTTTTACAAGATTCGATTAGCTTGACTAAGCCAGCCTTTCCTGGAAGGTTTCACCAGTGTTTCATTAAACACTGGCTTCTGTCTAGCCCTTTGCATATACTCACAGTCTTCTGATTTTGAATCGTGATAATTTCTTCTGGAAAAGATAAATGACTGAACCTTGATATGTGTCCAGAACTAAGGTCGAGTATGGCATTTCAAAGCCTGCACAGCTTTTCTAGTTCCTTACAATCTTAATGCCTTTTATTTTCCTTTGAGGAGGAGGAAGAAGAGGAGAAGATGGTCAATTTAGAGTTAACTTCCTTTTTTTTTTGCATTTTCCTTCACACTATTTGGTAATTTAGTGTGGGTGAGCTAGAAGGGAAACTTAGATATTTTTCAAAGCTTTGATAACAACTAGGATGATTTTATCTTCAGGGAAGGCCTAAAAAACATGAGGCAGGAGGCATTTTTAAAACAGTTAAAACTAATGTTGCTGTGTGCCTCTTTGGGAGTGTGGGCATAACAAGAGCTAAGCACCGGTTACGTAACTAGGACTGTATTAGGCACAGGGCTGGCTGCCTTATGTGAGTTGTACATTCCAACAGTCATTCATTCAAGTATTTCTGAGCTTCTACTGTGTTTGTGTGGCGTGCTGGGAATACAGATATGGCATCTCTACTCAAGGAACTCATAGGCAAGCTCATTCAACTTTACCTGCCTCTGAGAGATATTTTCTCTTCCTGTTCCACTTCTGGTTGTATGCTAGAGAAACGTCCTTTTTACCCCTCAGATTTCCAGAACATGTTTATAGCACATGAAGAAATGTTTATTTATTCAGGCGTTCTTGTCAGAGATGGGGCTGCCCAGTGAGATTTCTTGGCATCTGAAAGTGCAGGTGATGCAGAAATCAAAGGAGAAAGTGGAAACAAGAGTGTGCTAGGTAGCTGGGGTCAGTGAGCCAGAGGGAGAGGCCTGAATAGATAGCCATCCAAGGAAGGTAGCTGGACACATTGGAAATTGGATGCAGAAAGCCAGGGACCACAGGATCTCATAAGGAGCATGGGGTATCTGGTTGAGGGAGTTTGATGGGTTGGGATTCATCAACTGGGATAGGCTTTTCCTTCTGTGGCTAGCTTTCCCAGATTCTGTGTGGCCTGGTGTCAGAGCACTGGGGATGTTTAACCAGGTGCATGGTAGGTACTGCTTCTAATAAGAGGTGGACTCATTAATCTGTTAAGTGGTACTGTCTCAAGAGAGCAAGACATGTGATGACATCTTTCTTGATTACTTCTGAAAAATAGGTGAAGATTCTTTTTGTACTTCTCTAAAGGTAGTTGAGAGTGAGCTGGGCACATAGTTGAGAAGGAGCACGTGAACACTCCGATTTGCTATCTTATTTCAGGGTGAATAATCAGGACGCTGGGGTCTAATTGGAGTGGTGTGAGAAGAGAGGTTACTCCCTCCATATACTCCCTCCAACACAATCACCAGGCTAGAGCAGCTCTAATAGCAGGGCTTGCAATTGCTAATCAAATTAAAGGAATGTTGTCATAAAATTCTTCCCTCAGATTTGAATAAAAGGAATGTATTTTGATATACCAAATTTTATGGTATGATGAAAACAGAGCCAGGAGTTGGTGTATTCTGAGTTTGTAACAGGAATGATTGACAAATCCTTTGACAAAATTGACAAGTTAATGTTAATGCCATCTGTACTAACCTACAAGAGGTATCATATGTAGTCACTAATTTATTTTTAAATGAGTGCAAATACATTTTTCTAGGAAGGAAGCAAGGAGCTTCTGACAATCTCAGTGTTCCCACAGAGATGTAATAATTTGAAAAGGAAGAGAGTAAACTAAAAATTTTCTGGTGCTTAAAAATAAATCCTTCGCATCCCACCATAGTTAATCTGGTATTAATGAGTCATTCCTAATAAGTGTGGGTAATTGTAGTTTTGTCCTCTAGCTCATATTTCATTATTAACTTATTCTTTCTTTAAAAATTAAAAAGAAGTTGGAGACAATATGGTATAGTATAAAGAAGCAAAAGATTTTAGAGTTCAAATCCTCTACTTCTTAGTGATATGACCTTCAGTGATTTCAAATTAAATACTTTGAGTCTCAGTTTTCTCATCTCTTAAATTGGGATAGAAAAATTTTACCTTTGCAAAGCTGTGCTTTCGTAAATTTTGGACCCTAGGCACCTCACTCTTAAAGAGTCACTTTTTTTAGGGTTGTACATACATAGGGTCCACACCTGAGAGTGAATGCCTCATTAAAAATTTTATGCCCTTGACATCTCATTCATTTGCCTCATGGTCCTAGCTCTGCTGCCTTCTATAATTTGGAAGTGATACGTGAAAGGGGATAGGTGAGAATGGGGGAGGAGAGTGGTGCTAAATGAAGGTGAAAAGGTGTACAGAAGCCATGTCACAAAAGCCTTGTAAATTATGTTAAGGACTTTGAACTTCATCCTGAGAGTAAATAATTAAAAAGAAAAAATTCCTAAAAAATCATTAAAAAGTTATCACAGAGGGACAATTGTTTAGAATTTCATTTGAGAAAGGTGATTTTGGCTGGTGGGAGAGGAAAGAATGGGACGGTACCAAGACTCGATCACTGCAAACCAGTTAAGAGAGGCACACGCTTGTTCAGTTGAGAGATGACGGTGACCAAGCCTGTCATAACGGCAAAGGGATGGTGGGAAGCGGAAATGCTTGAGAGATATATAGGAGGTAAAATCAACAGAACTTGGTGGTGAATTAGATGCAGAGAGTGAGTTAAGTCATAAAAGATGTCAACCAAGTTTTTGTCTCATGCAGCTGTGTATGTTGAGGTGTCGTGTCCTGAGAATAGGGAACAGTGGAGGAATAAGATTGAAGAGAAGATTATGACTTCAGTTTGGACATGTAGAATCTGAAGTACCTGTAAGACGTCAACTAAACAGTAAAGAATTGACTGTATGGGACAGGAATTTAAAATACAGAATTAAGAAATTAGATACAGAATTGGGAACCATCAGTGTTTAAGCCATGAATGATATTCATGGAAAGAGCCACAGAGAATGAGATTTAAAGATTAGGGATAATATTAGAAGCCAGCAAAATTTGAAAAAGTTTGTCCAGGAAGGTAGGAAGAAATGTACACAGACTCACATAAGAAACCGTAGTCCTGAGCTGCACAAAACTTACCATTACACCCCTTCCTGGAATGCAGTATTCAGGCAGCCATTCCCCGTCACTTAGTTCATGGTCCTCATTACCTGCCTCACATTCATTTTCCTCACCTGCGTCAATTCTTGGCCTTTTGCCTCAGTGACTGTCTTCATTGTTGCACTAACCTTTAGATGTTTCATCTTCTCCTATAGTCCTGTCATGGTCCTCTGTGCTTTGCCACATTTTCCATTATGCTCCTAGATCACATCTAATTCTTCTACCAGGTTTGCCTTGACTCAAACAGAAGCAGATAAGATAGCCCTTTCACCAAGGGCTAAGACAGCCCTTTTACCGTGTTTCCCCGAAAATAAGACTGGTCTTATGTTAATTTTTGCTCCAAAAGATGCATTAGGGCTTATGTTCAGGGGATGTCATCTTGAAAATTCATGCTAGGGCTTATTTTCCGGTTAGGTCTTATTTTTGGGGAAACACAGTGTCATGCAGGGTTTCATGCGGGGTCTCCTGTCCCGCTCCCTACATAAGAACACAGGATAGGGTGAGGCCAAAAAGGAATACCCACAGAACCATAGATATGGGAGTCGTACCACTATATTCTTGCTGGCGGCTGCTTTGGAGACACAGGAAGCAGGAACCACACTGTCCGCAACCCGCAGTCCTAACTGCAATCCACGCTGGCCAGCCACCATCTTCTTGCTAGCCCCCATTTTCTGCTAGCATAGCCACAGCAGTTATATTAGTGGCCAATGGCTCACTGGTTACAGCTGACGACCAACTAGCCACAGCTGATGGCCATCCAATCACAGTTGATGGCCATTTACTACCTGAGTGAGCACCTTTCCAGGTGAGGGCGAGAGCCTGGAAACTGCACTCCTGGCTCTGTCCCCACACACGGTAGGAGCAGTGTGGGCAGCATTTCATTATCACTGGGAGGTCACCTGAAGGGAAGCATTGGATTACTGCTTTCATAGTCCCTTCGGCCAGTTCATTACAAACCTGCCTAAATAAGTCTACCCCACTGAGCTCACTTGACCAAGATATTCCCAATAGGCAAAATAGAATGACAGATGCTTAACATGTGTAAGGAAGTGGTATTAAATTCTGTCTGAATTGTATATAAAGTGTAGAGTATTAAATATTAAAGAACATCAATAATTCTAAATATGCTAAAACAGAGAAGATAGCATGTGAGTGTGTGTGTGTGTGTGTGTATGAATTTGTGATGCCTTCCTCTTGGAGAGTTTTTTTAAGCTCATTAAACAATGATATATAAAAAATGATATATATAAAAACTCTCCTAGAGGGCATCACAAATTCACAAAATTTTCTTAGAATTTGTTCTTTAAATTTGTATCTGAGTTGGTGGAAAATAGTGTGAAAAAGACAAACTTCTGTGTATGGTCTTTTTCTGTAGAACTCTTCTCTCTAAGAAGGTGTCCTGCAGGAGACCATGCTCGCTCCGCCATTTGTCGTGCGGGTCGACCTGTGGGGTCTCTAGTCCTGCTCCCCACACAAGAACGCAGGTATGGCTAGGCCAAAAAGGAACACCCACGGAGTCATAGGTGGGGGTGTCATACCACTATGGTCTCACTGGAGGCTGGATCCACATGATCCGCAACCTGCTGTCCGCTTCTCTGCCTGCCAACCGACCGCCTAACTGACTAACCAGCGCAGCCACGGCAGTTATATCAGTGGCTAATTGGCTAACTGGTTACAGCTGATGGTCAATTAGCCACAGCTGACGGCCATCTACTACCCGAGCCAGCACCTTTCCACGTGAGGCCGAGAGCCTGGAAACTGCTCTCTGGGGCTCTGTCCCCAAAGAAGGTCAAGTTGTAAGAAAAAACTGAAAAGAATGTTTGGCTCAGAAGGTATCAATTTAAGGAATAACCAAGTTTCTTTGGGAAAGC
Source organism: Rhinolophus sinicus (assembly GCF_036562045.2). NCBI lineage: Eukaryota > Metazoa > Chordata > Mammalia > Chiroptera > Rhinolophidae > Rhinolophus > Rhinolophus sinicus. The sequence continues at coordinate 19,971,690 of NC_133756.1, read as the reverse complement.
CAGAATTTTTTCTGAACACATATTTTTGGTTTCTTTGTTTGTTTTTGTCACATGAATGTTGATATATAATCTGAGAGCTGGAAGAAAATTCAGAGTATAGGAATTTCCTCTAAAATGACTTGGTCTAGTAGCTATTCAGCCTCATTTTAGATACCTCTAGTGATAGGGAACTCACTTTTTGTATAGTCATTCCGTCCATTTGTTGGACTGATCTGAAGGCTGGTAAGTTCTTCCTTATGTTAAACTGAAACCTATCTCCCTGTAGCTTCTACCAATTACTTCTACTTTCTGTCAGATGCACATACCTATTTAAATCTCATCTCCTCTACTTATTAGGTTTGTGAGAGAAGGAATATCACTTAACCTCTTTGGGTTTCTATTTCCTCATCTAATAATGGATATTTTAATTCCCATCTTTCATGGTACTATGATTACGATGAGATAATAAAACCTAGGACAGGTTGGGAAAGACTTCACAGAAAATTTGATTTTGTTGTTGTTTGTTATTTTTGGGTGGGGGAAGTATCATGAATGGTGGATAGGATATTTCTGTAGAGAGGAGACAGATAGATGATAGGTTGGCCCTTTGGTGCAGAGAGAATAGCATGACAAAAACATGGAAGCATGACAATTAAGTTCAAAACATTTCTAGTGGTCAGATTTAGCTAGATCTTTGAATGCCTAGGGCCAAAGGGAGAGAGTGATAGGAGATGCTTTAGGAAAAGTAAGGTACAGCAGACTGTAAAAGGACATGTACAGCATGCTACGCACATTCAAATATCACAATACTCCAGAGGTTACTATGTTTGAAGAGTGGATAGCTGGACTAGTATTTAAATTCAGATCTTCTGAGACTGTATCATACAATGCCATAACTATTTAGACATTTAAAAAATCATCCTTATATTGTTATAGAATTCTAGAAAACAACTTGCTTCCTTCCAGCCCTGTGTACCAGAATCCAAGAAGGGCTCTGACCAGTTCCTGAGGCCGTCCCCTTGGCTCCCAGCAGGAGAAATCACAGTCTGCTCTGTCAGTGAATGTTGTGTGTTTCTTAGCTTTCTCTGAGTCTAGCCTGATCACAGGAAAAGAACATTAGGGAGAAAGAAAAGAATATTCTGCCCACTTTTCAAATAGACATGGCTGTACACTGTGGTAGACAGTGCTCTATGTGACAAACATGAGTTCAAATCCCAGCTCTGCCATTTACTAGCTGTGTATGTGATAATATAATTCTCACTTTTCCCCCAGCCTCAGTATGTTCATCAGTAACAAGGGAATCATGGTCCTTACCTTGCCTATTTTCTGAAATCATTATGAGAGAACTAGATAGTGATTGGCAAATTCCTTTGAAATTCACGAAGTGATGTTTTACTGCTCCTACTATCAGGAAATCACCAATGTGGGAGGACGCCACTGCAGAGCAAGATGTGTAGAATCAGGATAAAACTCAGTAAGATGAGTAGTCTGCCTTTCGTGGCTCTGACCTTTCCTCCTTCCTTGCCGTTTTTCCTTTTTGTCCTTGTTTCCCACTCACTTACTTTGGCTTTAAAAGCCTTTTATCCTGTAGCTGTCTTTTTTCTTCCCTTCCCCAATGTTCCCAGGATAAGCTCCTGTTGGTAAGTCACTGAGGCCAAGGTGTGAAGATCAATAACATGATCTCTTTTTTTGTAAGGTTTCCTTTTAGAACCTCGTAGTTTATCAAAAAGGAAAAAAGCAGTATTTATTTATTCATTCAAAATTATTTATTCAGCACACAACCTGTACTTTACACATGGTGAAATAATTTGAGAGAGTAGGCAGTCAGGAAAAGTAAGGATTTGGGGGGAATTCAAGGACTTACACTTCATTTATTGATTTGTCATTTTATTCTCTCATTAAAAAACGTGTTTAGCACCTACTATGTGCTAGACACTGTGTTAGCCAATACTGAGCCACCAAGGACCCAGTGGTACCACTTAGACCATCACACATCAGGTTTCTATTGGTTTTAAAGCATCTTCGTTTATGCTTAGGCGTAGCTCCTGGAATGAAACAGCTTGGTGTGGTAGCAAGAGCAAATGAATTAAAGACAGCTCGCTCAGCTCTTTTACATCCAGCTCTTTGAGTTCCTTCTATGTGAAGTTGGCAAGCTGCTTATCGTCCCTGACTCTATTTTCACGGCTATGAAACAGGAGAGTCGTTATGGCGTAATGCAAGTTAATGGAGCACACGGCTCAATTCCTGGTACATAGTAGGTGCTCCACAAATGTTAGTTAAGCCTTTTCTTCTTCCATCTTTTGTGTCCTCTACTTATGCATATCCCTACTGGTGCTGAAGAGAAAAAACAAACAAACATAAAAAGAAGTTGCTGACTAGCAAGGTTGAAACATATCAACTCTTAAGGGCAGTTTTACAGATGGTCTGAAACGGAGCCTTTACAAAAGCATATTTGCTGTTAACTATAATCTCTCCCACTCTTTTAAGTTAACAGAGCACTTTTACACACATCATCTCATTTAATCCCCACAACAACCGTGTAAAATGAGGTGTATTATCTCATCCTCTAGGTGAGGAAACTGAGATGTGTGGAGACTTACAGACTTCTCAGGCGCATAGAGAGCATCAGAATTGGCTCTTGGTCTTTTAACATGTAATCCTTTATTTTGCAGTCTCACACTGAAAATCGAGCTTAAAATCTTTCAGCTTCCACCCAACTTTCCTGTTTTCCTGGCTACAGGCCTATCGTTAGGACTCCCTTTTTCTTCTCTTTCCTCCATAGTACGTGAAATTGATACAGTCCTGAATGTGGATTCAGAAGTCTGGAGAATAGTTGGCTGTCAAGGGAAGAAAACATGTAGCTGACTCCCATTGCCTTAATTCAGACTGTTGTTATTTATTACTTGGACTATTGAAGTGGGTCTCCTTCCTCTCCTTGACTCCTTAATATTGATCTTTCAGACCCCCCAAGGACATTCTGAACACTGTAAAACTCAACTCTGTTCAAATTCTTCCTGTGCTTAAACAAAACAAAACAAAGCAATGCTTCCCCATCTCCGACAGACCTGAGGTCTGAGCAACTCTGGCTGCGTCAAGGCTACTCATTTTCCATCACGTCCTGATAAGCGTACCACCTGTCAGTAATACTGATCCTGCCTTAAGGGCCATTACAAGTGTTTTCCTTCCTTCTAGGACTTCCTTTGTCCTTTTCATCTCTCTTGGTGAACTCTTTTTTTTTTTTTTTTTGGCCCTTCAAAGCCTGGGTTGGATTAGATGACCATCTACTAAATCATCACAAGATTCCTCCTATGTACTGTCTTATCTCTTCTTACGTTGTATAATAATGGCCTGTTTTTTATGGCTGTATGCCTTGAATGCAGGGCCCTTTCCTATATTCTCCTCTATATCCCTATTGCTACCTGTAGTACCTGACAGTTTATCATCATTAAGTATATAATAACACCTGTAGATTTTTTGGTAGATATTTGTTATCAAGTTGAGTTCTCTAGTCCTATTTTTTCTGAGAGTTTTCATTATGAATGGGTGTTGAATTTTGTCAAATAATTTTTCTTCATCAATAGATATGATCATGTAATTTTTTTCTTTAGCTTATTAATATGGTGAATTACATTGACTGACTTTTGAATATTGAATCATCCCTGAATAAATGCCACTTGATTATGGTATATAATTCTTTCTATATATTGCTGAATTCTCTTTGCTAATATTTTGTTAAGGATTTTTACGGAATCTTGAAAAGGGATATTGGTTTGCAGTTTTCATTTTTTGTATTGTCTTTGTTTTATTTTGATATCCGATTAAAATAGTAGCTTCATAAAATGGATCGTGAAGTGTTTACTCCTTTTCTATTTTCTGGAAGAGATTTTAAACTGCCCATGTTGTTGTATTCAAAGTAAGTTTCTTATACACATTATATGGTTAGGTCATGTTTTCTAATCCACCCTACCAATCTCTGTCTTTCGTTTGGTGTATTTAGATCTTTTACACTTATGATACAGGCATAGCTCAGAGAAATTGCAGCTTTGGCTCCAGAATACCGCAATAAAGTGAGTATTGCAACAAAGCAAATCATAATCTTTTTGCTGGTGGAGAGTGTTGCCTTCGATTTGTAAAAAATGCAACATCTGTGAAATGCAATAAAGTAAAGCACAATAAAATGAGGTATCCTTGTAATTATTACCATGTTAGGACCTAAGTTTGTCATTGTCTTTTTTCTTTTAGGTTTGCTTTTCGTATATTTATATCTGTTTACTCTTCCTGCTTTTCTATAGGATAGTTGGACATTTTTTTGGATTTCCATTTTGATTTATTTATAGTGTTTTTGAGTATATTTATTTGTGTATATTTTTTAGTGTTTGCTTATTATATACACATAATTTATTGCAGTCTACTGGTGTCTTCATGTTACTGGTTTGAGTGGAGAGCCCTCTTCTCCTTTTACACTCTTTTACCATCCCCTATTTATTATATAATTGTCATAAATATTTCCCCTATATACATTTAGAGCTACATCAAGCGGTGTTACAATGTTTGCTTCAATCATCAAACATACTTTAGAAGACTGAAGAGGAGAAGGAAAGTCTATATTTACTTACATTTTTGCTTACTGTTTTCTTTTCTCCTTCCTAGTGGTCTAAAATCCCTTCTCTAATGTTTTCTTTCCTTTTTTTAAAAAAATGAATTTATTGGGGGTGACAATTGTTAGTAAAGTTACATAGGTTTCAGGTGTACAATTCTGTAATACATCATCTATATATCACATTGTGTGTTCACCACCCAGAGTCAGTTCTCCTTCCATCATATATTTGGCCCCGTTTACCCTCCTCTACTACCCCCTGCCCTCCTTACTCTCAGGTAAACACTAAACTCATTTCCTTTCTTTTTAGAGAACTTCTTTAGCCATTTTTTAAGAGCAGGTCTGCTGGCAACACATTTTCTTAGTTTTTCTTCATCTGAGAGTGTCTTGGTTTTTCCTTCATTTTTGAAGCATATTTTTGCTGGATATAGGATTCTGGGTTCACAATCCTCTTCTTTCAGAGATAAAAATGTACAATTTCCCTCTTGTTCTTATAAGAATTCTGCTATCATTGATATTTTTCTCATATAAATAAAGTGTTTTTTTCAAGATTTTTCTTTGTCTTAGTTTTCAGAAGTTTTATTATGATGTGTCTTAGTGTTAAGTTTTTCAAGTTTATTCTATATGGACTTTGTTCAGTTTTTTGAACCTGTAAGTTTATGTCTGTTGTCAAATTTGGGTAGTTCTCAGCCATTATCTCTTCTAGTACTCTTTCAGCCCTGTTGTATTTCTTTTCTCCTTCTGGGTTTCTGATGACATGAATATTAGATATTTTCAGTTTTAATTTTATAGGTCCCTGAAGCTGTGTTCACTTTTTTCTCCTCGTCTGTTTTCTCTGCATTAAGACTGAATAGTGTCTATTGTTATATCTTTCCAGTTCACTGATTTTCCCCCCTTCTATCTTCTCCATTCTGCTGTTTAGTCCAACCATTGAGTTTTTAAAAAATTTTTTTATTTCAGTTATATTTTAAAATTTTTATCTGATTCTTCTTTACATCTCCTGCTTTTTTTCTGAGACTTTTACTTTCTTTGCTGATACTCTCTACTTTTTATTTGTTTCAAGCATGTTTATAATAGTTTGTTGAAGCAATTTTATAATGGCTGCTTTAAAATCTTTCCAGGTAATTCTACATGTCTGTCATCTCCCTGTTGGGATTTATTTATTGTCTATTTTTTTTTTTAAATCTCATTTGAAATTTTCCTGGTGCTTGGTATGATGAGTGATTTTTCTATTGAAACTTGGAGATTTGGGGTATTATGTTATGAGACTCTGGATTATATATGTGTGTGTGTATATATATATATATATATATATATATATATATATATATATATATATATCGTTTATTGGGGTGACAACTGATCATATGTAAATCATCTGTTTTGGGTGACTTTCTCAAATAATATTCTGGAAGCAGAGGGGGGGTATTGCCACCTTCTTGCTGCCAGATGAAAGTAGAAGCCCATGTTCACTACTTGGCCTCTGCTGACAGCTAGAGCAGAAGAAAGAAGCCCTGGTTACTTTCGGGTGGTGTCTGGACTGCGGTGAATGTCATGATTCTCCTCAAAACTACTTGGACACCACACCAGCGAGGAGTAGGAGGGACTGCTTGTTGTGCCAGAGTAAATGTCCAGGTACTTACTCCACATTGTCTCTACTGACACCCCAGGGGGTGGGTGGGGGGCTCATTACTAACCCTCAGGGTGAAACTGTCATCCCCTACTCAGCATCCCCTGACACCACACTGAGAGTTGTCACAGCCCAGAGAATATGGAAATCTAGGGTTCTCACTTGGCCTTTGTGGGCATAGGTGGGGCGGGTCCTCAACTTTTTTTGTGGGGTTTGGCTATAGTAGAACATTTATTTTCTAAAAGTTTTCTGTTTGGTTAGGCCTCCTCTTTGCTAGTCCTTTGTCTAAAGAGAACAGATTTTCATTGGGTTTTATTTGTCTGCATCTGTTGGCATTTCAGGGGTTTTGGCTTCTCCAGCACCTATCCTGGCATATATGAGGCAAAAAGAGAACTCAGCACAATGTCATTCTTTGAGTCCTGAGATCGCTAGTCAGTCTTCTGCTTTTCTCTCCACTTAAGAGTGTTTTTATGTTTGTTTTATGTATAATATCCATTATTTTTAGTTGTACTTAATATGAGAATTATGGAAACAAAATGTACTCCATCTTCCTAAAGGCAGAAGTTCAGATTTTTTTATGGCTTCTGAATGTTTGAAGGAAGAGCAAGCAGAAAGTAAAAAAAAAACTATTTGAAAGATTCTGAATGAAGATAGTGCAAAAGGGATTCTGGAGGTGCTCATGGAGACAAATCATTTAAACATAAGTAAATAAATAATTAAATAAAAATTAAAAACATTAACAAGTCATTTACACATGAGCTAGCTATTGCATTTACAAACTAGAGGTAGCTCTGAGTTTCCTGGGTATGAAGGCAGAAGTAACATTATGACTTTTCTTTGTTCCTTTGTTTGAGAAACAGAAGCAGACCTGTTGATTGAGAAAGAAGTTTTTTCTAGCCCTACATTCTAGGGGGGATTATTATGTGTATGCCTTAAATAAGAGATTTTGTTTAAATTCATGTTTGGATATTTTTAAACTAGGTTTTTACCAAAATATTACAATGTTTCTCATGGGTGAACATTTCTTGTGCTAGCTGTGTATGAAAGCTAAAGGCACAGCCTATTCAGTTATGACACCTCTAATGGTAGTTAAGCTAACAAAAGTCAAGTATTATGTATTTTTTGTGTTGTTTAGAGGTCAGAAATCTTAAGGAATGGATAGGAAATTATTTTCTCTTGTCTTTTTCAAATACTGGATAGCTTAATTAAGTGTTTGGCACGAGTTTTTGGCGAGGGCTGGATTGCCAGAAATTCTCAAGTTAGTCTCTAATGAGTGCATGGAGTACGTGTAATCTGATGTATTATTTCAAAGATGTCTATAGTATATGTTTATTACAGATATTATTCTAATACTCACATACCTAGAACATAATTTTCAGTTTAAATAGATTCTCTTTTCCAGAAAAGCTTTTTATCGATAGAGGATGTTATGGGTGGGGTGTAGTGGGAGAAAAATAACATTATAGAATACCTACTATGTACCAAAAGTTGTACTACAAGTTCTATGTACATTCCTCAACCTTTTAAGTAACATTGTGGAGTAATTGTTATTATTCCCGTTTTATAGATAGGCTGAGACCATGGGAGGTTAAATCCTTTGCCTAAAGACACACAGCTAGTAGTGTCATAGTTGGGATTCTACAGGGAGTCCTGTTTCCTGCTCCTCCTCTATATGGACCCTGTGGTTCAGCCAATCTACTTTGTTGGGAATGAAATTAAAAGAGAAAATGGATGTGAAATGTTTGGTAAGAAAGAAGTGTGAATGGAGGTGAAAACACATAGAAAAACTCAAATAGTGAGTTCAATTTTTCAGAGGCTATTTAAATGGAAATTAGGACAAAGGAGTTTGAAAGAACTGGTTTAATGGTAACCAAATCTTTCTGTGAATTTCATTTTTACAACCTTTATTTGGCTTAGCAAGAATCGCCAATTATTTGTAGTACTTAGGGGTGTCTTATGAGATGTTAGAAAGCGTGTGGTCATTTTTGGTTAAGTGTATATTGCCAACATATGTGTGTGTATGCATTCTTTAGTGAAATTATTGAAATAATTTGATAATGAACTAGCTAAAATACAGATCCTGAGAACTTTAAGCTCAAACGTCACCTAGGTTGGCCCACGCTCCTCGATGGTTAGTAGGAAGCAGGTACCATAGGAGATGATGTGATTTGTGAGTTCTCATAGTGACTACCAATATAGCTGGGACGACAGCCAAGTCTATCTGAATTCCAGTCCAGTATTTCCTATTAAAGCAATCTAAAGACTTTCAGAATCATTCTATTTCTCTAAAGATAAGACTTTGCCTCATTTTAAATATGTCATTTAAATTTTGTAGTTCTTTATTCTTATTAGCTTAATATTGTGCAGTGCTATAATTCAATGATGGTGCTTAAATATCAAGGCCTAGGAAAATACAACTGAAAAATACCAATTGTCTTACCCAGAAGGACCTTAGAAAAAAGGAGTATAAAGTCCTCTCAATTGTGAACTCCTAGGAGAAAGGAACATATCTCATTTAAAAAAAATTTTTCAGTACTTGGTTTGTGGCCTGGTTGAATTTTGGTTGAATGAGTGAATGAACGAAGTCGAAATGTGTCATAACACTATTCAGTATTGGAATTGAAAAGGCCTTAACAAATCTAGTCCAATACCTTAACTTTAAATATAAGGAAACTCATAACAAAAGTATATAGCTTAATGTCATACAAGCTAAAGTATAATGCATTTATACATACTTTTCTGTTGCATAAAAGCTTTCTATTTTCAGGCCATATTCAGGTTTCACAGTCATCACACATCGCACAACTCCAGGGGGCGCTGTTCCTTTTAGAGTTGATGTGAATGGTGCTGTCACAGTTGTATAGCTGTACACAATGTTTGAGTACACGAGATAGGTATTATTGTCCCAAAGTTACAGATAAGGAAACACGCCTAAAGGGAAGTGACTTATGCAAGACAAATTATGTGTAGCAAAACTGGTACGGGACCCCTGTTTTCTTAGAACTCAGTGCTTTTTTCTTAAAGTGCTTCAGTCTGAAATCAGTTACTCCTTCATGCACATTCTAGACAACATTTAAAGCCGAGACCCACGCACACACTATTCATAGCTTTTTCCTTGAACCTGTGTTTCCTGGTTTCCAACTCTTTTCCCACTTCTGCATTTCTAGCTTTGCCTTTCTCTATGGCTCACACTATCTTTCTACTACACCCTTGCCTTATCTTCATCATAGGTTTTCCTTCTCCCTTCGGCTGCCTTCACAATTCAACCCCATTCCCGGTCACCTCCTGCTTTAGTTTTCTTCCAACCCAGCAAATGCCTTCACTGTCATGATTTGCTGTTGGACATGATATCATTTTTCTTGCTAATTTAGGAGTTAACAGGATTTCTCCTGTATATTCTCAGCTTTTTCTGACGTTCCTTTTGAAGTCCTCCCTGAGAACCATCTTGCCACCTGGCACAATTTCATGCTCGGCACGTCGTCTCGGGGTGATTCATCTCTCCCTGTCACACGGGCATGCATGCCAACACCTACATACACAGGTGAATCTGCTCCAGTGATATATTTTAATTACAGATTTAGTCAGAAGTAATTAAGCCTTTCTGTAATGGGAATGGGCACCGAGTTTTAAAAATCCATGCCGTTACAGATATCCCACGTGTGGTTTGTGCCACTCTGGTTTGCAGAGTAAGAAGGAGCCCCTAGTGCAGTTAGATTAATCAATAGAAAGAGAATAAACTTAATGGAGCCAGAAAAGTGCAAAAAATGGTGCTTTCCCCCCTATATCTCATGCAGATGGAATGGCCATCCTGGGATTACGTCAGGGAATGGCAATTGCATTTTAATTACAGGGCTGATGGTTTTGGTGCTGCACCAGATGGAAGGGCCTTTTTAGAGAGAGGCCCACTCACCGCCCCTGTCAGTTTTCCCTCTGATGCTGGTTAACAAAACCCGACGAGACAAAAGTGAGGAGGTTGCATTCTGATCCCAAGGAATTTATTCCCTCGTCTGTGGCTTTACTTGTGAGTTCATTAGATCTTGACTCCTGTGAAAGGGATGCTCCTTCACACACTTTAACACATGAAGGAGAAAGGATGAGCCTGGAGGAAAGGAAAGATTCTTCTTCCTCTTCTTCTGTCCTCCTTGTGGTTATTTTATTGCCTTCAAAGCACTTTCACTTCCATTGTATCACTTAACCATTGTGACAATTCAGTAACAAAGCTATTATTATCCCCATTTTAGTGAAAGGACAAGTTGAGATTAGGACACTTAAGCTTTTATAGATTTAGTAGCGTTAATCAGTGAATTACTAGCATTAAGGCAGTATGAAAATAAGAGAGTTATTTGTCCGGTAGATATCCAAAAATAGACAGTTATGGATCTAAAAGCCCTCCAACACCTGATCTCATTTAATGAAAACGGAAACAAGATTCAGTGGTGTAATGGAGGGTAGTGTGGGGTAGTTGAAAGAGCGTGGATTTGGGGACTTGTCCTGGTAGTTTTACTTCTGTATTTATGTCTTTGGAATTTGGAGGCAAGTCTACTCTTCAAGCTTCACTTTTCCCATTTCTTTTTTCTTTTTTTCACTTTTATTAGTATTTGGTTGATGCTGAATTTACTCCAGGCCATAAGTTTTTGTTCTTCAGTTTCTTCTGGGAGATCTTTTTCTTCTGTGCAGCCTCCTCTTCTGGCTTAGGAACAACCTGCTCTTTCTCAGTTAGGACCATCTCAGTGTAGCACAGAAAACTCATGTGTGGGTTAACCTGCCCGTGAGCTTTGTTAAGCTCTGCGCCGCACCCTGGGAGCTTTGTTCACCAGAGAGTCTACAGCTAAACCCTTAAGTTCAGTATTACTCTCTGCATTTTTAAGCAAGTACTCTCTGCATTTTTAAGCATGTGCAGTAAAAATTCTGCACTCTTTTTGGGCCAACGACCCTGCATCCAACCCCACTGTCTGGCCGGGGCACACCTCCCAACTCCACCATTGTAATGATGGAGGTAGCACACATTGCTCTTGCAAAGTGACATCCTTTAGATACTTGGTAGCTTTTCAGATATGCATTCCCTTGCTGGCCTGGGTAGTTTCATGAGTGTTCCTAAAATGAACCTGTAGATTTGAACCTCTCGATTTACATGGTTTTGTGGGATTCTCTGGGTCAAGCAAATAGCAAACCATTTTCAAAGGTCATCTCAGGCTGCTTTCGGGAAAAAACACTTTTCTCATTTCTAAAATGCAGGTCTGAACAGGATGATATGAAGACCCCTCCAGCCTTGAGTCTTCTGCTCCCAAGAACCCAGATTTCCCTATGCCGAGGCTAGTCTTTTTATCTCCCGTGGGTGGTAATGAAGGCACCCAAATTCTTTAAAATTATTCTCAAGAAGGTAGACTGGGGAGGATGAGTACTGGGTTGAAGTTAATGGAGTCCAGACCCTTGAGGCATTTTTAGAATGTTATCACCAGACCATTTGGAAGCCAGAAATGGCTGTTTACCCAGAAATGGCAATAATTCAGACATATGAACCTGGGATTTGTGGGGACAGAACCAGGAGTGCAGTTTCCAGGCTCTCGGCCTCATGTGGAAAAGTGCTCACTCAGGTAGTAAATGGCCATCAATTGTGATTGGATGGCCATCAGCTGTGGCTAGCTGGCCGTCAGCTGTAACCAGTGAGCCATTAGCCACTGATATAACTGCCGTGGTTAAGCTAGCAAGGGGCGGAGTATGGATTGCGGATTGCAGAAAGGCAGACTGCAGTTAGCATGGCGGATTGCAGATGGTGTGTCTCCTGCTTCCTGTGTCGCCAACCTAGCCACCAGCGAGAATATAGTGGTATGACTCCCCTATCCATGGCTCCATGGGTGTTCCTTTTTGGCCTCACCATGTCCTGCGTTCTTATGTGGGGAGCGGGACCAGAGACCCCACATGACACCCTGCCTGACAGATTGATATAAAAATTCTGTTCTCAGGCACAAAATGCTATGCTGCCAAATGCCTTGCTAAGGCTGAGCACACAGTTTTGAAGCACAGAGATGAGTCATTGGGAATCATCGCAAGTCTCTTTTGCCTTCATCTGAACTATTTGATTTAGTAGTACCTGTCCCTTAGAAACTCCTTCTTTGACTTTTTCTTCTTCAGAGAGAATCATTTTTTATCTTCTCAGTATAATTAGACAGTTTGAGGGGGATAAACATCAGATCTTCACAGCTGTCGGGGCCTTGATTTATAGGAAAATTATTTGTTCTAATTATGAGAATGATTCATAGCTTATGCAAATGTATGATTTATTACCAGACCACCTCTTTTATATGTATGCTTCATTCTGTTTAGGTTTTAGTTAAGAGCTTCTTAGGAATCGCAATATTGTCTAGATGGGGCTGCTGGATTCCTTTCATCCTTCTCCCGAACGCACACCTGGAATAATAATGGTGTGCATCCATTCACTTGACAAAAAGCCACTGAGCAATCCCTGTGCACAAGTCACTGGGAACGTAGAAATGGTGGTCACATGTGCTGTTATAGAGGACATGGGGGAATGGCATATTCAGTAGCACTTTACATACGGGATTATTTCATGGGAGCCTCACAGCAGCCTCGTAAGGTAGGCAAGGCAGCTCTTATTCTGAAAGTTTTATAGATGCGGCAACAGGCTCAAAGAGGGAAAGTGACATACCGAAAGTCACTTAGTGTAGAAGTTACAGGAACCGACTGGGAGTAATTCGTAATTCCTGGCAGCCAGAGTTAGCCTGCATGCACTTACACAGGTTAAAATGGCTCCATACTTAAAGCATTGAAGGCTGCTTTTAAAATTCCCGTGTTTTGGGGAGGGAGGCGCACCTTGATCTGTTACTTGTTATTCATTCACCTGTTTGTCCTTTCGTTCAGCAGGCCTTATGAGCAACCTTTCCAGTGCCTGCTCTTGAGTTAGGTACAAGGAGAGGAGTGGAGCTGGCAGTTGTTGGGGATGTGATACAAGCATCAGTTAGACATGGTGTGTCTCGTCGTGGAGCCCACTGGCTGTCTTCAATATTCTCATTTCCTGACATGCTTGAGCTTCTATGTTCAAGTTACTGACAATTCCACATAGGAAAATGGCTTATTTTTTTGTTATTCCTGGGTTGGGTATCAGCTCCAGGCCTCTGTTCTTTCTTCCCCTGGTGGTGTGTGCATGCATTATCTTACTAGATATTGAGTTCTTTGAAATCAGAGACATATATTCTATCTCTGTGTCTTCAGTGCCTGACACATAGTAAGTTCTCAACAAATGTCTGATCTGGGAACAAAAGAATGCATTAATGCACTGTTAAAGTTACCTTTGCATCTTTTTCTTAAAGCTTCCTCCATTCTGGCTCTGACTTAATTTTTCTTTATTCTCCAGAGTCAACGGATGTGTACTCAGACTGAAAATCTCTTCTTCAATCCATAAACATTGAAAATTCTTCCTTTGTTATTCGTAATCCTTGCCGAAGGTCCCTACCCTCACCCTGTGACTTCCTTAGAGCTAATTTAGGAATGTAAAGAAGTGTAGTAATGTGAACATAGTGTAACCGTGGACTTCACTTAGCTTCTCTGAAACTTAGTTTCTTTCTCTGTAAAATAGTAACAATCTCTACAACTTGGGTTGTATTTATAACCAAGTGAAAGTAAATATTTGCCAATTGCTATTCCAGAATTCATCCCAGGTGTAAGCTCCTCCAGGAAATTTTCTCTGACCTAGGCTCTTAGTTGCCTTCTCAGTTTTTCAGAGTTCCCTGGTTTACCTCTGTTATATACTTACGGCATTGTAGTCTGATTTAATTAGTCTTGCTTCTCTACTACACAGTGAACTTTTGGACAATTGCATGCTAATCTTTGCATTTACTCATAGTCAACATATTTATTGAGCACCTATTATGTGTCAGGCACTGTGCCAGATGTTGGGAGTTCAGCAATGAATAAGGCCAACACAGCCTCTGCTCTCAGGAATTATAGTCTTTAGCTTAGCTTCAGCATAGAATAGGACTCACCACTATTTGTTGGATGAATAAGTGAAAAATGAATGAATTCATGAGTGAATGAAACTACTTGGTAACTGTAGAGTGCTGTTTGGATGTTAGTTATTCATACTCTGAGTATATTCAGTTGCAATGAGGATCAGATTCAATGTCCAATATAATCTCAGAGTCTCCTGTGCCTGTGGTCTTTTTCAATTCATGGTAAAAAATAGGTTTGGTCATATAATTTACCTTCCAAACCTGAAAGTTTTGAGTGTAGGGGTATACTGACAATTATGCCAAGATAATCTGCATAAATTAGGACTGTCCCTGGAAAACCAGGATACATACGTTCTCTATAGTAATAGGGAGATAGGTTAGTTTTAAACGTGGGCCAAGGATTTGACCCCGTGGGCCAATGTGGGATCAATCCTGACTCTGAAACTTACAGTTAATACAACCTTGGACAAGTTACTTGATCTCTCTACATCCGTTTTTCCATCTATAAAATGATGCTACTAAACCTATCTCCAGTGTATATGGCATCCATTGAGCTATTAATAATACATGGAAAGCTGCTTAACAAACTGACAGATAGTAGATGCTCAAAGAATATTAGTTTCCTTTCTTTTTAATTCCCCTAATAGTGTCTCTGCCATTAATTCAATACATGATCTTGAACAACTGTCCCCATTTTCTTGTGAGTCGAATGGCAGGATTGGAATAGATAATCTTTCTGTATTCCAGTCATTTTTCCTGGATTTCTCAGAGTATCCTCATTTCAAATAGCCTTGTTGCCATAAACCTCCAAATTGTCTTGGGAATCTTGATATCTGTAGAATATGTTCCAGATGTTCTTGACAAGGAAAATGGCCCAAAAATTCTCCAGAAGACCATCTATCACATCTTTAAGTTCAGAAATTATAATTGTCACCATTATAAGGTCCTTCCCAGCTCTCAGTCATATTCTGTGCTCCTCTGTCAGAGCCAATACAACCAAAGCTGATAACTCTTGAATTTCTAACCTGGTAACATCACAAAAATTGGGATATTCAGAAGTGACATGAAATAGTCTTTAATCCAAACTTTAAGCTATTTATTGAATGAAGAGCTTGTTGTGACTGATCCATTGCCTTCTGAGGATTCTCTTCTCCATATTAAATAACCTAGATTCTTTGAACTGATTTTTCTAAGGATGTGTTGACAATTATTTAGTCATTGATGATTCTTTTTGCTGGAATCTGGTCAACTGGCCTCCATTTCATTTGAAATGTAGTCAACCTGGTTCCCTACTCACTCTTTTACCAATCTGTCATAAAACATTATTGGTTCTACCTCAACATATGTTGAAACTGTCCCTCTTCTCTGTTCTCTCTGATCCACAGTTATGTTTCATTCAAATCAACAGTTATTAACACTTACTACATGCTATGTACTAGGCAGTGAAGACACAAAGATGAAAAAGACAGTCTCTGCCTTCAAAGAGTTATTGTCATTTGATGTTAGCGTTGGAAATAGCCTTGGCATTCATCTAGTCCAACTGACTGATTACATAGACAAAGAAACTGAGACTCAGAGAGGGAAAGTGACTAGTGCAAAATCACATAGCTAATAAGCTGCAGAGCTACCGTGTTTCCTACAAATAAGCCCGAGCCAGACCATCAGCTCTAATGCGTGTTTTGGAGCAAAAATTAATATAAGACCCAGTCTCATTTTAATATAAGACCAGGTCTATAATATAATATAATGTAATGTAATGTAATGTAATGTAATGTAATATAATATAATAATATAATACCAGGTCTTATATTAATTTTTGCTCCAAAAGACGCATTAGAGCTGATGGTCTGGCTAGGTCTTATTTTTGGGGAAACATGGTAGGGCTAAGACCCAGATTTTTGATCCCCTCCCCAACTCAGAATAATTTCCTCTCCACCACTGGAAACTTAAAAATAACCAGCTCCTTTACTATATCACCATAACCCTAGTTAACATTTGATATAGTACTTTAGAGTTTACAGGTCCATATCAGTCTTCTAATTTTGTCCTTGTAATGTCCCCGCAAGAATGTAGTCTTATTAATCATAGTAACACTGAATCTCAGAGGTTAGGTAACTTATCTTGGTGTAAGTTCTGAAACTTATACTCCAAATTTGTCATTTTCCCTTATACCACACTTTCTTTCATTGATAGCGGGTGTTATATTATGACTGATACGTGCTGGGGGATAGAAGTGTTTAAGCCACGGATCCTACTTTTGAAGAGTACAATGGAGACAGGCCATAGGGTGAAATTTATAATCATGCTGGGTATTATGTAAGGGCTTCCTGGAATTGTTATAGCCTCTAAAGTTTGCTGTTTATGATCCCTTAATCAATAATAGAAAATTCTAAGTTACTTATTTTTGATAAACCAACAAAAGGAATTTTTACCAAAATTAAACTGAGGTTTGGAGAAAATTGGAAAGTAAAAATTATCCAGAGTTAAACTGGATTATAACATATACTTAGCACAGTTCCACAGTGGGTGAAGTTATTGTGGTCTGGATTGGGAAATGACTTGTTTAAGGCTTTACAACAGAAAATTGGCAGAAAAAAAGCAAAAAATAAAAAGAAATACATTCTATAAATCATTTAGAATGCAATAACTGACTAAATGCCCTAGAATTTCAAGCCCACACTCTGGGGTCACTATAATGAATCGAGAAAAATGTGCTTCATTAAATGGGCTCTCAGAGCACCTCTTGGATCGTTCTAAATGAGTGACCAGAGACCTAGCAGCTGCTCCAGCACATAGTGACCAGTCATCTAAAATCCCAATCAGTGCATATTTAAAGGCAGAAAAGAAGACTTGGTAAGCCTCTGTTGAAATTCTACTTTTTGGACGGATGTTGAAAGAGTGTCTCTTCAAGAAAAAGTGGGGAAGCCTTCACCCGAGTTTCACTGGGCACTCAGTACTTCCTGGTGCTCAGTGAGTTGAGTTCCAGATTAAAGACTTGGAAGATGATGGTGTGAACAGAAAGGATGGGCTTCTCATTTCAAAGAAAAGCAGGACTTCAGTATTTATATCTTTGCTCTGAATGATGGGTGCTGAAAGAATGATGTGAATGTCAACCAGTTTCTTTTTGTTAATCGGAGATGTAATGGTGAACAAGTCAAAGTTACTGACCTCTTGGTCTAGGGATAAGGCAAGGAAGAAAAGAAAACAAGGTAAAGGATAGAGAATCACTGGTTAAGTGGAGGAAGGGAAACTGTTTTGTCTCAGATGATCTCTGAAGTCTTCCTTGAGGAGGTAACATGAGCAGAGCCCTGACTGACGGAAAGGAATGACCAGGAGGAAGATCGGAGGACAGAGTGTATGCAGAGAGTATAGCCAGTGCAAAGACCTTAGAGATAAGACATGTTCAAAAACACTGGGGCCAGAGTGGTTGGACACAATGAGAAAGGGAAAGTGGTAGGGCATGAGGTATTAGAGAATGTAAGATAAGAATATAAGAGTCAGGGAAGATAATATAAGGTCTTCTAAGTCGAAGTAAGGAATGTAGAATTTTCTCTAAGCACAACAGTGAGCTAGACATTATTTGACTTATAATGCACTGCGAATGGGGCAAGAGTCGTATAGGAAGGCCAGTGTGGAGACTGTTTCAGCATTCTCTGAGAGACAGTAGTGACTAGAGGAGAAGCAATGGAAATGGTAAATTGTCGGATTTGGAGTATATATTTGGGGTTGAGTTTAAGGGAGTGTAGAGGGGGTGCTGGAATTAAGATTATAATGATTATGATCAGACAAAATAATGATAACTAATATTTATAGTTCTACATATTCTACAAAGTGTTTTTAGAAATTATATCTATTTTTAACCTGTTAGGCAGATATTTTTACCCCAGTTTCAAAGATGAGATAACCCAAGGTTAAAGACATTACATGATTTTATCAAGGTCACATAAATAATAAGTGGTAGAGTCTGGATGAGACACTCCCTCTGCCTATCTCTGAGTTCTGTGCTCTTCTCTCTGTACTTCATGACATCAGGTAGATGCATACATACATGTATACATCCATGCATACATATGTAAATATATACATTGAGAAGAAGAGAAAGGATAGCGGTTCAACACAAAAACTTTGGTATGGCTGCCTGTGGTTATAACCATTTTTTAGCTAGGTAATCTAGGAAAAGTGACTTAACCTGTCATTAAAAATAGAGTAATATTTTACTTACTGTAGAGGGTTGAATATACCAGAAAATACGTTAGTTCAGCACCTGGCAAAAAACAAACAAACAAACAAAAAACCTCCATAAATTTTAGCCAATATGATTATACATGTTTTGTATAGTCAGATAGTAAATTCATACCTATTCCTTTGTCGTTCTGTTCAAAGCAAGTTAGTTTGGTTTTGATAACATTAGGTACGTAGAACAAGTATATAATTTCCATTGTATAGTTGAGCATCTTATAAGACTCAGAGTTCCTTAGTGACTGGGACCGTTGTTATACTATACGCACTCCTATGACTCTCACCTTCCACCCCCAACATCGACCACATATTGTATACGTTGCCTTACTAAGTACTTAATGAAGTGAACTCATTTGAAGAGGCAGTGTAGGCAATTAGTTATGTGGTATAATTTGAAGGACACAAGAACCCCGCCCTCCGAATCCCAACCCAAACCATGTTGTAGTGTTGAACTTTCACCATGGAATAACAGAATTTCAAGATTGGAAAGGATACTGGAAATCATGGAGTATATTCACAAAGCCCTTCCCAACAAATGGGTAGAGTCTCCTCTGTAATGCCCACCTCCGGCTTGTTATATCTCCAGTTATAGGGAAATCCTGACTCCACAAGGCAGTAGACTTGGTTGCTCTTATAGTAAGAAGTTGCTTCCCACTATTGAGTTGGAATTAGCCTCCCTTTAAATACTAGACATACAGTAAACTTGGGCGGTCTGTGACTAGTAGGTGTGCCATGAGGCCTTTGTTTTATCTCTGCCATATCACTACTCTGATGATTCCCTCCTTTTCCTCAAATTATGGAATATCATCGTTTGGCTGGGTGAGTTTCTTTTGCCTCCTGTCACTAGTTTCTGTAGTCTTTCCTTAAAAATTTCATCTTCTGAATTTCTCCTCTCCAGGATATGGAAGAAACTTGCACTTTAGGATTTAGTTTATTCTTAAATGATTCTTCTGTACTACCTGCTTTGAATGGGGGTACTGGAATAAAATAGATCCAAATAATCTTTCTGATTACTGATAAGTTTTGGAAGGCCCATGGAATGGTCATTTCTAATTTAGAAAGTCTTGAAAGGAACCAGTGTGGGAGGCAGGATCCTTGGGTTCTAGTCTAGCTCTGCCTTCCAGACCTTATGTAACCTTGGGAAAGTCTATCTCCCCATTGACCTCAATTCCTTTATCTGTAAAATACAGGGGATTAAATTTGATATTTATTACCTCTTCTGTGATTCTATACACAAGGTTTGAAGGATTTTTGAAATTTTTATGCAGCCTCATTAATTAAATGTTCTTTATTTGATTGGGCACATTTGAGAAAGCTGAACTTTTTTCATTGTTTCAATTATGGTCAAACTCTGACATAAAAGAAAATGAGAAATTTTAATGTCAACATATCACTAACTTTATTGTCCTGAAAACATGAGAAAGGCTCTATTTTATTTATTTTATTGTTTTCCTTGCTGTTAGCTAACGTTGATTGAAGGGGATGAGGTAGGGTCAAGTGGAGAGGGACAAGGCTCTTATTTAGGAAGATTTCTGAAAAGCTGTCTTTGCTAGTTGCCATATCATGTTATAACGTGGTAGATGAGTAGCTGTATTAATTCTGGAGTACATCTGCCTGGGAAAGAGTTATCATAAAGGGTATAATGGCATAATATTTGCCAAGTTCTGATTGGAATTCAGCAGTGTTAGTTTCCCATTGTTAATGGCTTAGGCGGGATATAACATTATTTAAAAAATCACATCTTAAAGAATGTGTCAATGAAAGGTTGCATTGTATAGATAATAGCCCTTAAGAAGAAATTCCGTTTGGTGGCCTTAGCTGCCTCATTCCATCTGCGCAGGATCAGTTGCCTTCCATTCATAAACATTTATTAAGCACTGCTACTTGCCAGGCTCATTGGTAGATGCTAGGGATACAAAGAAAAATGGAAGAGCTAATTCGTCTTAAGCTGGAGTTTTCTGGCACGTGTCCCTCACATGAGCATCTACTGTGTACCTGACTGTATTAGTGGCAGTCGGGGATGGTGGAAAGGAGTGCCCTCGAGCATCTTTGGAGGGCTCCCTTCTGTGTCTCCAGCACACACAGCACTGTGCTTGGCACAGAGGCAGCAGCCAGCAAACACTTGGAGGAGAGGATGAAGTCCTGAGCGATCATTTTTATCCTGTTTGTTCTGGGAACTCATCTTTAGTGCACAATCAGAGAGCTTGAAATCAGAGGAGAAACATTGTTTTATGTGATAAGTGCTAAAACAGAGTCATGTGCACGAAGAGAGAATAATTAATTCTCCCTGTGAAGATATCAGGGAATGACATTCCAGGTAGATGAAACAACGTGAGAAAATACAGTAGATGGTAAAAGCACATGCTTTTTGCTCAGAGACTTCTGAACCCTCATGTAATCATAGGGTGAAGGTAGGGGCAGGGGTGACAGATGGTGGAATAGCAGGAAATATCCCAGAAATACAGATTGCACAGTTTCAAATGCCATACATATTAAGGAGCTTGACCTTGACCCAGTAAGTGATAGGAACATATTAAAGAGTTTTAAGCACAGGAATGACATATTTTTGTTTGTGTTTTACAACTCTCTCTGGCATCAGTGTGAGGGATGAACTCTCTCTGGCATCAGTGTGAGGGATGGATCAGAGGAGGGCAAGGCTGGAGGCAGGTACGTCAGTTCATCCAGATGACAGGTAGACTAGAAGACTAGCAGTTGGTGTGGAGGAAATGGACTCTACCTTGAACTGGAAACATAATCAAGCAGGAGAGTTTTAGACTGAGGTGAAAGAACCAATAGAGGGCACATGCTTGAAAATTTAGGAGGGAGAGGGTATGGGGGATATCTTGGCAGAGACTGGAAAAATAGGAATCCAGAACATAGTTGGAAGAGTTAGTATTGGCCCAAAGGAGAAAAAGAAGAGAAGGAAGTGACCGAAAGTTTGTCTCTTATTATATGTCTGTGGGCTCAGTAGCTTTTGCACTTGTTTGTTCAGCCACCCCGCCTTCCTGACTAACTGTGCTTCCGAGTTGTTTCGAAGGCAGCAGTGTTACAGCTTACCAACTGGGGTATCATTTTTCCATTCACTCAGCAATAGTCTGGACACCCATTCTGTGCCAGTCCCCATACTGGGCACTGAAGGTAAAGCAGTGAATCAGGCCAGTCTGAGAACCTCCTACTATCAAGGAAAGATAGTTGTATAACTAAGTTAGCATACTAACTTGTTACAGGTGTTTTAATCAAAGTTGGAAATAGCTATTCTTACCTGGTTTGGGAGATGGAATGGACTAAAAAAAGGCTTCATAAAAGGTAGATGTACTTGAATTCAATTTTGAAAGTGTGATAGCTTTGATTTTTACTAGTTTAGGATAGTGTGGTTGGCACAATTCTAAGATGCTCCCCATGGTTCTCTCCAGCCTCCTATGATATGTACATCCTGGAGAATTCCATCTCCTTGACTACGGGTGTAATCTAGGAACATGATGAGAAATCACTTGTCATGGTTATTTTAGGTTATATGGCAAAATGGATTTTGCAAATGTTATTAAGTTTCCAAATCAGTTGACCTTAAAACAGGAAGATTATCTGCATGGGCCTGACCCAATTGAATGAGACTTTTAAATTTGGGTCTAGGGATAAGAGATTCAAAGTACCATGAGGAGGCTTTGACATGCTGTTATTGGCTTGAAGATGGGGGGCGGGGGGCCCGGTGGCAAGAAATGTGTGGGGACTCTGTAAGAGCACCCCCCAGGTGAAACCAATAAGGAAATAGGTACCTCAGTTCTACAACCACAAGGAACTGAATTCTGTCAACAAGAATGAGCTTGGAAGCAGATCCTGCCTCCCCAACACACACTCACACACACCACCACCACCACCACCACCTACCCGGCCCTGTTTGATTTCAGCCTTGTGACACCCTGAGCAGAGAATCCAGCCACACCATGCCATACTTCAGACCTACAACACTAAACTAATTAATGAAAACTGTTTTATTTAACCTGTTAAGTTTGTGGTAATTTGCTACACAGCAATGGAAAACCATTATAGAAAGCTTTGCAGCTGAGGCTGCCCTAGTGAAACTTGGAGCTTTGTATTTTTATAGAGCCAACTTGGAATCAGGAAGATTTACTGAAAGTTTTCTTCTTTCCTTGCAGATTATTCCTGTCATGTAAATCCCCTCATCTTTTCCCTCAAAAGGATTGAGCCAAATGTTTCCACTTCATTGTGGCAGCCAGATTCAACTACTCCTTTGAAAATTTCCTTTTGAAATAATAGTTACACAGTTAATTTGAAGATGTTTATTTTGCCTCTTACTGCTTTTTGTAGGCTCCCCAAACTATATATTACATGAATAAAGGAATGACTCCATCAAGCATTTCCAAAAGATCTAAAAGAACAGTGAGTAATTTCTTCAGGTATATGGAGAACTGCAACCACTGTGCAAGACTGTAGTCAGTATAGAGCTTTGGCTAGACTTACCTCATCTGTACTGCTTCCCATGTTGGAGTCCTACCTTGGGCAGCCTTTAAATATTAGTGTTCCTAGAGCTTCTGTTCTGGGCCCTTGGCTCTTCCCACTTTATCTCTTTTCCTAAGGATGCTTATCTAATGCCATGTCTTTAATGAGCTCTTATAAGCTGATGACTTTCAAAATTATATCTCTGGCTTCAGATTAGAGCCTGGGTAGAACCAGGATTTAAATAGAGATTTTAGATTTTCCAAACTAGTCTCTTCTCCCTTGACTATTGCCTTCAGAGAGCCCTAAATTGAGAAGGGTTACCTGTTGAAGGAACTCAATAAATTTAAGTTCTAAATTATAAATATTATTTTTTATTTTAACATTCCTCATTGTACGTATTGATCAATCTTATATATCCTCAGGTTAAAAACCCTGCTTCAGTCATAAATTCCTATCTCTTAACTGTTAACCACATATTCAAAATTAACTAAAATTTACCTAATTTTAAATCCCTACCTGTCTTATTTTCCATCTTACATGTCCCAACTAATTCTTAAATAGCATGCATTTTAATTTTCCTACCTCAGTCTTAAATATGTTCTATTTCAAATCCCCATTTTAGTTTAAAGAACCTTCACCATAAATACCATTTGTAGACGACATCTGCTGTTTCAGTTTGCTAGCATTCTTTCCTTCTTTCTGGTAATATTTTCTTACCTTTGGGAAATAGTTCCTCCCTCATGCCTTGTGGTTCCAATGTGGTTTGCAATTGTCATTTTTCACCCCTCCAATCACAGAGACTGACATTTGACTCTGGACTCACCTAGTATCATGGACTCTTGTCCCCTTGGCCAGAGTGATAAGTTCATGGGTGGGCAAGAGATGCAGGCCAGAGGGACCACTAAGAGTCATTCTTCAGACTTTTCTTTTGGAAGCCAGGAAGGAGAGGTCTGTCTTTCACTTTGATGTGTAAGCCATGAAGGATGGAACCCCGTAGATGCTAAAAGCTGCATCTCTTTGTCTTGAAGAAAACTGAGAGAATGAGGCCAACAGAGACACAAAATCTGAATGGAAGGAAGAGAGTTTTGTGGGCATTGTTTGAGTTCCTAATCTAGTTTTTCAGTTTGTTCTAAGAGCCAGTAAATGTTCTTATTTAAAAAGCTGATCATTGTTTTTCTGTTACTATATGCAACTGAGAGAGTTCTGAATAATGCACACGTGTTAATCTAAAGATATTTTCTGAACTTAGATCTCTTATCTGAGTTTTTTCTTGGGGACCTAACCTTAAGAGACTGTGCTAATGGTGAAGATTATTTTAAACTAAGTGATTTGAAATACAGCATATTTCAAGAACTCCTTAGCTGTTTCAGGTGGAAACAGAGTTAGGATCAAAACAGAACGTTGTTTCTGAGTTTCAGACTCCGTGTAATCATGTTTAGGGGGCCTATAGATGTGGCAATATCTGCTACTGCACTGGTTGTGGTTAATATAAGCCTGAATGTCAGACAGCCTGCCTCCCAGGACCAGCTGTACCCCCATTTTACTGTGGGGTCTTGGACAAATGCCTTCCCTCCTGTGGTTTCAATTTCTCTTTCTAGAAAATGAGGTGCTAGGATTTGATTTTCTCTTCCATCCTCATAGTCCTGAGTTTTTGAGACCTAGACTTGTTCCTAGGCAGAAAAGTAGAGACGGCAACCATGTTACCTGGCAGACCAGGCATTGACACAGTCTGAGCCAACTTAAAATCTAATACAGGTAAAAGGATTTTGGAAGTATATTGTCTGAAACTTTTTTTTTTACATTTACATTTTAAAAGTTATGTAAAATAAGTCGTACCTTTAACCATATTCCAGTGTACAGAGGTTTGTTCATAAGAAAAGTGACTTTGATAACCTCAATATACTCTCAAATAAATTGGCTATTCATAAATTTTATATAGGTAAGAAGATAGACAGATCACCAGGTAGATAGATAGACAGATACACATGCAAGCTGACATTTCATTTTGCTCCAACTAGAATTTGCTACTATTTCATAACTCCCAAGAATCACCTATTTGTAATCCATGTTTTAGCATGTGATGTTCCCTCTGCTTGGAATAGCCTTCCCACGTAACCCCCAGCAACTCTTCTATTATTGCTTGTTTTCATATTATGTTATAATTTTTGTTTATATGCCTGCTTTTCCCACTAAACCATGAGCTCTTTGAAAGTCAGGCTACGTCTGATCTATCCTTTAGGGCCAGCTTAGAGCCTTGCAAGGAGTATCTGCTCAGTAAATATGAGTGAACTACTTTTAAGCTTTTAGCAAGACACGGCCGGGTCTCACGTAGGGGAGTCTTGGTCACGTGCAGCTCCCCTGAGAAAGGTTATGTTATGTGAGCTGATGGATCTCTGCTCACAGAAGGAAGTCTGTGCTCCTTACCCTGACACTCCTGGCGCTCTACAAGGTCACTTTCAAAGTTTATTTAGCACCATTTTCTACCAGCCCCCCACCTAAAGACTTCTTCTCATGCACAATTTTTGTTTATTTAAGAAATATTTGCTGAGTGTTACACTGTTTTATATCCTGTGCTGAGCGTTAAGGATACAATGGTAAATGAGATAGTCATTACTGAAAGGAACTTAGAAAATGGTTTCAATTTTCCTGAAAATACCATGTACATTTCTTTTTCCAAATATTTGTGGATTCTAGTCCCACTGCCTAGGTTCACCTTCCTCATACTATCTGCTTCTCTGAATCTATCCCCATTTGTGGAAGTCTAACACAAGACCCCTGATGAGTTCTCAGGGAAATCGGATTCCTCTGATCTGTATCTCACTGCCTTGGTTTCCCTTTGAGCAATTTGCCAAAATTTCCTCATTTCTAGCAATAAAATTGTATTCACGCTTAACTTTCAGCAAACACTTTCTTACCACAGTTTCACTGCTCAAACAACTAAATCCTTCCTAAAAGGATAAACAGACATTATCATCATTAATATACACTGTTCCCTCCCTCTGCCTTCATCCTTTCTTCCATTCTCTGGGAATTCCCTCCCAGGACTCAAGTAGGAAAAGAACAGTGGTTGCCACCTAAGCATCCCTTTGATGTGAATGCTCAGACAGATTGCTGTAGTTACTGGAATTTTGCCTGCTTTTTGCTAGAGCTCAGCTCAGTTTCTCTTCCCTGACCCCTGGAGACAGTAGAATGTGCCATTTTCTAAAAAAAAAAAAAAAAAAAAAGTATTGCTTGCTGCACTAATCATCACCCAAATTCTGCAAATTGTGCCTCTCAGATATCCCTCAAATCCATTCATCTCCATCTCCACTACCACCATCTTTCTTCATACTATCTCCATCTCTTATTTGGATTATTGAAGAGCTCCTTAATTACTGATCTCTCTAGTTTTACATTTATCCTCCACATAGGAGGGCAAAGTGGCTTTCGTGCAAACCAAAAACATAAACTAAGAAAAAAGAACAATTGAAGACAGATACCAGTGGAAAAAAGCTAAGTTTTTGAAACTCAGATTTCTGGCCACAGTCTCATCCCAAGGACCTTGTAGACAGAAAGGACAGGGAAGATTGTCATCCATTAACCAGGAGTCTCAAAGCACCTGAGTGCTACTTCCTGCCAGGCAAGCTACCTTCTAAACACACTGGCCTATGGTCATTAGCAGACGTGGCATGCCTTCACAGGTCTCTATTTTGCACTTGCTAGTCCCTTCTTTCCTGGTCATCTCCTGGCAACTGCTACTGATGCATCAAGCGTGAACCCATGCGTCAGCTCCTCTAAGAAGTCTCCCAGGTTACTGACCAACTTCGGCCAAGTGTACCTCCTCTAATGACCTTGTATAATAGCACAGCCAATCAGAGGTTGTGTTCTTGTCCTGGGCAGAACACACAGTTCCCCTTAGTGCACCGTGATATTTTCAGAAACCCTTAAGCGGATTTCTCATATGTGCTTTCCAACTGGTCTGTCAGCTACAGACCCTATGTGGGTTCTGACATGTTTCTCCTCTTGGTCTCCAGTTCCCCCCAATAAATGTTCTCTGACCAACAAGGTAACTTGAACAAACCGAATCATCATCATTGTGGACATGACACAATTTATTCATATGTTAATTTAAATATTTATTGAGACTATACTATGCATCATACAATATAAGTGCTAAAAATATATCAATGAAAAAAAATTTTTAAATCCCTGCTCTTATAGATCTTACTGATTAGAAGAGAGAGACAATAAACATAATAAACTATTTTTATGCTCAAGACTGGATTAGATGAATGCATTCATTCAACAAACATTTTTAATTGCCAACTAAAATGCCAATCACTGATTTTATGAACAAACAGACATAATTCTGCTACCATAGAACTTACAGAATAATAGAACAAATATACATTAAATAAACAGTCAAATGAATATATAATAACGAACTGTGATATGGGCAATGTAGAAAAAGAATAAAGTTCTATGAGATAAAATGATAGTAGGTACCAGGAAAGGCCTTGTTTAGGGTTAGTCATTTAACAAGAAAGCTTAAAGATGAGGAGATAGCTAGTCTGAGAGAGAAAACAGAGACTTCTGGGTAGAGAGGAGGGCATGTGCCAATGTCAATGCCAGGGGCTGCCTCTGGGCCTTCGTGGCCTCAGTACTTGGAGTGCCAGAGTGAGATGACAATATGTTTTGAAGTGGATAGAATGGCTACTTTGTGCCTTTGCTTTGTTTTGGGGACCCAAAACAGCACTCTTTGCTCCCCATTTTCTGCAAAGTTCCCATAAAAACTGCTTTTTTCGTCTTCTTTAAGCTATCATGTGGACACACACACACATACACACTCACTCATACACTCACATCACACACACATCACCTCAAAAACAGATAGCAATTCGCTGGCACAGCACAAATCAAGCCTTTCCAAAGAAAACACATTTCTCCAAAGAAACAGTTTTCAGAGATATATCTGTATCTACAACATGGGAAACCTTTCATGTTTTTATACAGAACAATTTCTTTCAATCTAGCCAAAATCTCTCAGATATTTATATTCAGGTCAGAAGTGGATCTTTGCTTTACTTATGTGCAACCAAAAGGGCCATTTAGGTGACTTCCCAGAAAAAACACACAACAGAATGACATTCAGGAAAAGTGGAATTCAGATCTGTACCTTTTGCAAAATAGAAAACAGCTGAAATCTCTGACAGGACAGTTTTTCTTGTTTCTGCTTCTACTCACCCTGTCTTCTTATCAAAACTTCAAAGACCTTTGCACCACCAATTCAGCAGCCTTCCCAGGGGTCTCTGTCAGAAGGCAGCTTCTCTCAAGTATACAATACAGGAATAGGAGCCCCTCGCTCCAGGGATCCTTTCATTCTCTCTGCACAGTGTAGCCTCTTATAGTAAAAGGGAAAGTGTACAGCATTGCCCTGGCCACACCGGAGGCATTTCATCAATGAAAATGGATTTCTTCCTCTTATTGATTTATGTAATTACCGCAGCTCTGCTGTTCGATTATGAGTTACTGAAGGACATTGACAGTAACTTTTTGTGCTTCCCACAGGTTCAGATTTAAGCAAATTTATTGAATACCTTTTATGTACCAGTCACCATATCAAGAATTCTCTATGTATTATTTCATCCAATCCTCATGATAAATATGTGAAGTATATTTTGTTACTTTATTTTTTTGATGAGTAAGCATAGGCTTAGATAGATCAAGTAACTGGTTCTAGAAAACACAGCTACATAGTGGTAAGGCCAGGATCCAAATCCAGCTCTCCCAATCCTTAAAATGATATTCTTTCCAGTGACACGATACCAATACCCATAGCATCTAACCAAGTGCTGTGGGCATTTTATACTTTCATAATATTTGTGAAAGAATGGGAATTGAGCTGTTGCTTAAACTGATAAATACATGTTAACATGCTATGCCATTTTGTTTGAGCTTTAAAACTTTATGTAATTTGATATGGAGAGATTATAGATAAAAATTAAAACCAGGTAAAATGTATGTATAACATGATTCTCTATTTTTGTTTTAAAAATACATACATATGTACAAGAATATATAGGAAAAATAGGGAGGAATATGCACCGGTTTTAACAATTTTTGTGCAAAGTAGGATTACCAGTGATTTTTATCTTCTTCATGCTATATATTTCCTTTTTTTTCTAAGCATTTTTTCTGTACTGACTATTATTAGTATAATAATAAATTTAAAGTTTAAAATAGTTAATGTAAAGAAGTGAACCATTTACTCCATGGAATGTTTATGATGACATAAATTCTAGGGATTGGTGGATCAGATTTTTAAAAAAGTATATGAATAGTGCAAAATATATAATGGAGATATAGAAAATATTGGATTTATATGTCAGTGTCATTTCCAATCACTTGACAAACCGGGACTTTTCTTTCTTTCTTTTTTTTTATTATTAAAGTTTATTGGGATAACAATGGTTACTAAAGTTACATAGGTTTCAAGTGTACAATTCTGGACATTTTATTTTATTTTTTAAAATGTATATTTAGTACACCAGGATAGGAAAAAAAAAAATTCCTCATCCAAGGTCTACATGGTATGATGTTTTTTCCTTTCAGAAAATTCTGGAAGCACTTATTTGTTAGTATATGGCTAATTCCATATTTTTTTTATTAGTTTCAGGTGTACAAAACAATATAATAGTTAGACATTTATCATTTATATCCCTGACAAAGTGATAATCCCCCTCCCCCCATCTACTACCCCTCTGACATCGCATACAGCCAATTCTGGACATTTTAAAGGAAGTGTCAACATAACGAACATATATGACCTGATATGCTTTTAAAAACAGTAAACCAACATTTGTCTTTCCACTGACACATTTGAAAGCATGTCAAAATCTAATTTGGATTAGCGAAAAGAGTGTGACACATCTAGATTATAAATGCAAATCCGAGTAGATATTTGATTTCATCTAATCAAAGATGTTATTTTTAATTGCTATGGAACAAGATGATCTTGTGCAAATGAGGCATTGAGTTAATAACAGTACTTTGTATTTACATAGAGATTTTCTATGAGCTTAACATACTTCATGAATTAAAAGAAGCTCTGCGTTGGTGCAATTACTTTGGAAAACATTTTTGGCAGTGTCTTGCAAAGCTGAGTATATGCATACCTTGTTACCCAGAAATTACCCTCTTAGTGTGTACTCAACAGAAATATGTATTTATGTTTACCAAAAGACGTGTTCATAGCAGCTCTATTTATTGTAGCTCCAAGCTGGGAAGTACCAAAATGCCTGTCAACAATAGAATGGCTACAGAATGGATGAATAAACTATGTTAGTCACACAATGGAAAGCTACGCAGCAATGAGAATGAGTGATGTATAACCACACGCAACAATATGGATGAATCTCACAAACATAATGATGAGTGAAAAAAGCCAACACAAAAGAGTATACATTGCATGATTATATTTTTATGTTGTGCAAAAGCATGCAAAACTAAACTATGCATTAGAAGTCAGGGCAGTGGTTATCCTTGTTTTGGGTAATGTGAAGGGAGCATGAGTGGAAAATATTTAAGATGCTGTTAATATTCTGTTTTTTGGATCTGATTGCTAGTTTTACAAATGTGCTCAGATTACGAAAAGAATTTGTCAGGCTTTACACTTATGACATATGTACTTTCCTATGTGCATTTTATAATTTAATGCACCTTCAAAAATACATGTTTACTTATACAGCTTTAGACATCTCCTAACTCTTGTCTTCTAGGTTTTGAAGTGTTTTCCATTAGCACCTAAGGAACTATCATTAATTTAATTCATTATTCAAAATTACATACTGTGTACTTACTCCATGTCAGGTAAGATGGAAAGGAAGAAAATCCAGTCCTTGTGTTCGGGAATTCATATAGGTGGGTGAGGACAGGTAAGCAATCAATTATAAATACAGGATAGCATATAGAAATAAGTGCAGGATATTTTGCTAAAATCAAACAGGAACATCCAAGCCAGACTGTGGACTTGAGGATCAGAGAAGGCCGACCAGGCACAAGTGATACATGACCTTTGCCTGAAAGATAAGCAATTACGCAGAGAAAGGCTAACAGGAAACACATTCCAAGCGGGGGAATTCTATTTGGGAAGTACCTGAGATGAGCAAGAATACGGTCTCATCAAGGAACTGTGACTATTTACTGTCAGGAATATGGGCTGTAAGCAGGAGGAGTGGCAGAGCATTCAGCTATAGAATTAAGGAAGGGTTTTGAATATCACGCTGAGGAGTTTGAACTTTTCCTGAAGCTCAAGAGGAGGTAGTGAAGGATTTAAAGCAGAGGAGTGACATGATGAAATTTTTGTTTAAAAGAAAAAAAATCACTCTGGCATTGCTAGGGAGAGTAAATCGGAGAGAGAGAGAATTAATGGCAGGGAGATCAGTAAGGTATTAATGGAAAAAATTCTGAGAACCTGAACTAAGGTAGTCAATTTCCCTCAAAACTCCACTCATACGTGTATTGAATATGCAGTTGATTTTTAAGATTTGGGGAAATAGGTGGTAGGTTTATATTGTATCACAGACAATTTCAAATTGAATATTAGACCTATCTGTCCTTCAGATTCTTTAGCTGGAAGCATTAAAAGCACTCATTATTGCCTATAGCAGTTTCTGCCTCTTCCTGGGTGCCACAAACCTAGGCCAGAACTAAGCCTGTTGTCAAAAATCATTGCCAGAGGGATCTTTGACTCCGATGGAACGAACCCCTCTATTGAGGTAGTTCTTTATGCTGGAAATACCTATCAGAGCTTCTAGGCTCAGCTGGCCTTTATGATGATGTAAATGTTAGGGACGAAAGAACTGCCGTGCAGTAAAAGGTGTCACCCAGACTGCAGAGCACATCAGTAAGACATTGAGTGTTGTGGGAGGGGAGAAAAAAGAAGGGCACCACGAATAAATCTAGACTGGTGCAAACACACACAGGAGTATGTCTTATTGTTGATAAGGCTGGATATACTGAAAAGTGAGTTTCACTCTGCTGTCACACTGCTGACCTGGACGGCGATTCAGATGTCATCCTGTTAGTTCTAGCATTCAGTGTGAGCCATAGGAACTCTCGGCGGCAGAAATGTGCAGTTCAGGCCGAAATGTGCTTCTCCTTATTACTGCTCTAAACTTCAAGAAAGCCATGAGTATTGGAACTGAAGAATGTCGTTAAGGGTAAATGAGGGAAGGGAGCTACGAACCCAAAGCATAAAGCAGTTTTCTACTAACATCCTAGAGGAGGGGTAAGTGGGCCAAATCCAGTGCACTGCCTGTTTTTGTAAATAAAGTTTTATTGGAAAACAACACTCATATGTTTATGAATTGTCTATGGCTGATTGCATGCTACAATAGCAGAGTTGAATAGTTGTGACAGAAACTACTATATAACTCACAAAGTTGAAAATATATGTCATCTGGCCCTTTATAGGAAACGTTTGGCCACCTCTGCCTAGTGTGTAAAGCAACTCAGGAACTGCTGGAGAATGCTATTGGAAAGGCTGCTAAACGAGACGGGGCTTTAATTGAAGTGGAATCTGAGTTATTCCAGTTTGGGATGTATGATCTGGAATTTAACTCTTCTGCTCACCACTGCAGACACATCAGCTCTGTGGTAGCTCATAAAGAACTACCCAATGGTATCTTTTGTAAAAGTCGCTGACCAGATTGACTGGGAAATTTTGAAGAAAAAAGAATCACTGTTAATACAAATATCCTGATGGGAGGAGATGACCTCACAGTGGCCAACCCAGAGCCAAGGCTGAGGATGAGGAGTAATGTATCTCCTTCCTGCTCAGAGTGGACCCAATTGGCTCTGAGTCTCTTCCGCTGGCTGAATCCAATGAGAGGGGCGCCACAGGTTTCCATTATTGTGGGGAAACTGAAACTACTCTTACTGCTGACCTGGAAGCAGACCTTTTCACTTCACAGATCAAATATGTTGCCCGTGATCTGAATCTGCTTCTTGGCATTGAAGGGCTTCTGGATGGAGGAAGTCGAGCTTCATAGCCGTTTAAGCTCTAGGCAGGAGAATACCTGTGGCAGTTCAGGTCTATTCAGCTGGTTCGACTTCTATTGCTGTTCTAATCAGGTAGCCTAAAACAGCAGACGAATATTTTAAAAGGACCTCTGATCATGTTCCCCCTTTCTCTCACCTCCCTGTGGTGTTCTCACTGCTGTTAGAAATGCTACATCAGTAGCCAGACTCAGCCATCTGGAATCTTCTTGGAATATTTAGCTTTGTGGTCTTGGGACTAGCTCAAAATTAAATTTTTTCTCTCCTTTACCCCACTACGAGTGTGTGAAGCCATGCACTTATAGTGTGGTCCCCCGAGGTTCACAGGTAAGCTCCCCCATAGTTTTTATGTGGGAAAAACGTAGGTAACCAAAAATAGTCTATTAGCTACTCTGCCACCCAGGGATTTTTTTTCACTGTTCACGTTGTCCTTTATGGTATTACATGGTTTCACCCTCTTTTGGTGCTTTTTCCCCTTCTCCTAGATTATACTTCCTTCCCCAGTTCCAGGTTTTCCCTCTATTATGCAGGATATTCAGATCTCTTCAAGTCCTAGCCCACATTCCCCTCAACTTCCACTTTTGAGGTGCTCAGCAGAACCCAACATGTATTACTTAATGAGGTCCACCCTTTTCTGTAGGACTTGAGGTTGTAAACGGCAATATATTGCATATGTCAAGTACCAAGTACATCAGTGTTAAATCAATGCTTTTTTCCCTCTCTTCCCTCCTGCCTGTTTTATGGTTGTTATATTCTTTTTCTTCTTATGTCAAAAAGTAAATGCCTCATTACATCTGTTGACATTTGTGTTCTCTTATTTTGGATTTAAGCTTGTGAAAGGAAAGATGTTGAGTCCTTCTGGCCTTGTACGATATATCATGTATAAGCAGGACAGGTAATGTGTATTCTTCAGATTTGGTGTGTGAGAAATACCAGAGAAAACTGAGGGCCATTTCCTTCACTTTTATAAGACTTCCTCTGCTTCCAGATAGGTAGTGGCCTGCTGTAGCTTTGCATCTTCTTAGAGTATAAAGCAGAGTCTGGAAAACAACTAACATAGTGGTTAAGGTAAAAGATTTGAATATATCACTTACTGTAGACCTTGATGAGGTTATATAATCTCCCTAACCTAAGTTTCCTCATCCATAAACTCAGTAGTAGTGAACTTCACAGAGTTCTTATGAAGATCAGATGAGACAATAAAGGAAAATTACTTTGCACTGGGACAGACGCAGAACAAGCATTTGAAAAAAAATGGAGGCTTTTATTCATATTATTAATATTATTGCCACACCATAATGATTTTGGCTTATATAGTTATGACAAAAATTGAAAATAAATGGAGCAAACGATAAATGCCAGGAGGCAAATTGAGGAAGGGCTAGAATAAAGCCCCAAGTGCATCTAGGGTGGAACTCAATAACTCATTTTTGTTTCACTTTTTACTCTGGAAAATTTTCAATATATACAAAGGTAAACAGAAATAGTGTAATGAACCTCATGTACTCAAAATCCAGCTTCAACAATGATCAACTCATAGCTAATCATTTTTCATTTTCATCACTACTCCCTTTCTTCTAACTCCTCTTCTACTGTATTATTGTTAAGTAAATTCCCTTTTGTATAATTTATTACAATAACACTTCAGTATATATTTCTGAAAGATAAGGACTTAAAAAATAACCCTAAGTAGTAGGTCAATCCTGGTTGACTGGAAGCTGGTCGCCCTGGGTAACCATTCACCGGCCTAATGATGTGAACACACAGCTGAGGCCTAGGCTTGTGCAGGACTACTGTGTTTCCCTGAAAATAAAACCAGGTCTTATATTAATTTTTGCTCCAAAAGATGCATTAGGGCTTATGTTCAGGGGATGTCATCCTGAAAAGTCATGCTAGGGCTTTTTTTCCAGTTAGGTCTTATTTTCGGGGAAACACGGTATGTGGGTGGGGGAACAGAAGGAAGATCAAGGTTACATTTTGATTTCCTGAATACCCCAAATAATGTCCATAAACATGAGTGGGGCACAGGCAAGGTGTGGCTATTTAGTGGCGGCATCATAGTATGATGGGGACAGGCATGGGCCTTGGGCAAGAAAGACTTAGGCCCTAAGTCCTAATTCTATTACATGTGGCTTTAGCCAAATCACTTACTCCTAATACTCCTGTATGCAACAGTTTACAGTTCGTCAAATGCTTTTTTCACCACTCTCAGCTCATCTGTTCCTCATCATCTTGGGGGAAGGAAACTGAGTCTCAGTGAGGTTCAAGAACTTGCCACGGGTCACAGAGCCTCAGTTACCTCAAAGATGCTAAGGAACAGGTGAGCTAACGGTTATGAAAGAAGCTGGATTCAAGCCCAGTTCCATCTGATAGAAGCCCTGCATCCTTTGCAGTACATCATGCTGCTCAGCTTATGTCGGCTTCAGCCCCAGAGTTCTTCTCCTTAACCCTTCTCCCCTGGTGTCTGTTTTGATGAGGCAGAAATGAGAGAGACTCTAAGTTGGGCTGGACACTGGCAGAGGAATCTGACATTGCAAGTGATGAATGCTTGTGAAGAGGGATGAATCCAAGTTTGTGGGGCCTTAAGTTTATTCAATTTGGTGGGTTACCTTAAGATAATATGATGTTACAAATACAGACTTAGGTATATAAGCTTGCATTGAGTTAGAAGAAGAAAAGAAAGCGTCACAAATTACAAATTTTTAAAAGCTGACAAATTATTAAATTATTTTGAATGTTATAGACATCACAAAATATTTTAAAATAGTATATTTTAATTAATTCCTAATAATTGTATAATTCTATAATAATTGTATAATTCTGTAATTCCTAATAATTCTATAATAATTTTCCCTACGTTTTTGGCTGCAGACTCTGATCTCCTCTTGATATGACCATCAGTCTATAATATAATCTTCTAAAGAGAGAACAAAAGCTAGTTTAGTCTTTCCTCTAGAATAGTTGATCAAATCTGTTTTTTGTTTTTGATGGCTTTTTAAAAGTTTATTTCAGTGGCGTGACTCATTATTGGTAATGTAGTGTAAAATTTTAGGATTGTTTTGAAATTTGGAAAACCTCTATCAAGGATTTTTCACACATAAATCTTGAAATTTGGAACAGTTTGTATTTTCTTGGTTAGTGACTAATCTCAAATTCACTTTGATTGTTGATGTTCATAAACCATATTACCTGGGACCGTCCCTGGTCCTCAAAAGGGACCTGGGAAAGTAGGGAGTAGACCACCCCCCCCACACACACACACATACAAACACCAGCTTGAGTTTCATTAGTTTCAGGGCTGACTCTACAGATTAGTTGTTTACCTGTCTTCTCTTTTCCTTCCTCTGGAGTCAGATCTTCATTTCCTCACCAGTCTTTATACCCACCTGGGAAGTAAACTTCACTCCAACCCCAGGAATTAATCATTCGTTCCCTTGACTCTGTTCCTCCCCAAAATATGGTGTTGAGGGCCCCTCCCCTCCCCATGAGTGACTGAATTAAGCCCCAAGTGCTTTCCAACCCCTGGAGTCTCTATAAATATTAGTCTACGTTGTACATTTACAGCCTTTAAAACACTGGCCTCCCTCGCTACCGAAGACAGAGTCCTGAAGGTGAGGCTCTTTACAAACATACGTGGCCTTGCTGGAGCTGGGATCAGTTCATTTCCCTCAAACTTCTTTGTATAAATACAACACTTCAGATGTTCAATTAAAATAAGTACCCTTAATTTCAAGCCTTAGTCTGTCATGTGCTGTAATTATTCACTGGGCTACCTGGGATATTTCTCACAATTACTTTTCCTTACTTCCCCAGTGCAATTACTAGCAATTTTTGGTTTCTCTTTTATCAAACAGGACAAAGCAAAGCATTCTGGGGCTGCCTGAGGCAAGACTTATGTGGCTTTCTTAATAATGGTTACCTCCTGGTGAGAGCCATCTCTGAGAGAGAAGGAAGGGGAAAATCCAGGATTTGTCATCTTTAAGTGAAGAATTTGGCTCTATTTAACTGTTGTTTTTTCCCCTTGAAAGTGTAGGTAGGCTCAAATAAGTATGAGTTTATATTTCATGAACTACTAGTGTGGGAGGGAGATAGGTTGGGTACATATCTTACAGATTCTGTTTCTCTCAGGCCTTAAAATGGCATCGTGCAGGTCACTGAGGCCGATCAAGCAGAGTCCAAGTGTCTCAGTGTGAGATTCAGGCTCTCAGCAGACCAAAGAGTATTATTGGAGGTGTGTTTCATACACGTGCCTCCCAAGCTATAGAACAGGCCAGAGAAAATATCTGGGATGCAAATTGGCATTAATCAGTACTAGTACCTTATTAAAAATATTGAAGGTAATTTCTGATTGACAGTAGGGATTTTGCCTATTTTATTCATTAATCAGTTAGAGCTTGGCTGTGACTTTTAATCCCGAATTGTCTGTGAAACAAAGTTCATTGGTTGCCCTAATTTGTTGGTGGATATCTTTTCTACCAATTTCTAATGTGAAAATCGTTGGTCTTCACATAATTCATGGATATTCTGTTCCATCATCATCTTCTCATGCCTGAATTGGGAAACCTGAGCTTCAGCAAGCTCCAGAGAACTTACATGATGCTTATTCATTTATTTATTTTCTTGCCTCAGGCAAATCCAGAGAGCTTTGCTTTGTCCTGTTAAATAAGAGAGAAAACAAAAATGACCAGTAGTTTTACTGGAGAAGCAAGGAAAAGTAATTGTGTGAAACATCCTAGGAATAAATATTTATTGCTTGAACACCAACTCTCTGGTAGCATCCTGCTAAATGTTACAGAAACAGATGAATAAAACACAGACACTGACTTTAAGAAACTCATACTCTAGCAAATTAAAAGGATTCTGCACAGCAAAAGGAACCATCAACAAATCGAAAAAGCAACCAACCAAATCGAAGAAGATACTTGAAGACAATACTTCTGATAAGGGGTTATTATCCAAAATATATTAAAAAAAAACTCATGCAAGTCAACAACAAAAGAACACAAACAATCCAATTAAAAAATGGCCAAAGGACCTAAACAGACACTTCTAAGAAGACATACAAACGGCCAACAGATATATGAAAAGATGCTCAACTTCACTAGCTATTGGGAAATGCAAATCAAAACAGCAATGAGATACCACCTCACACCTGTTAAAAAGGCTGTTATCAACAAGACAAGTAGTAACAAGTGTTGGAGAGGCTGTGGAGAAAAAGGAGCCCTCATACACTGTTGGTGGAAATGCCGGTTGGTGCAGCCACTATGGGAAATGGCATGCAGATTCCTCAAAAATTTAAGAATAGAATTACTATATAACCCAACAATCCCTCTTCTGGTTATCTGAAAAATTTGAAAACACTGATTTGTAAATATATATGTACCCTCATGTTCATTACAGCATTATTCTGTCAGTTGCCAAGACATGGAAACAACTGAAGTGTCCTTTGATAGATGATTAGATAAAGAAGACGTGCTACATACATATATACAATGGAATGCTACTCTGCCATAAGAAAAGATAAAATATTGCCATTTGTGACAACATGGATGGATCTTGAGATTACCATGCTAAGTGAAATAAGTCAGATAGAAAAAGTTGAGAACCATATGACTTCACTCACATGTGGGGTATAAAACTAAAAGCAACAAATTAATAGGGTAAAGAGGGTCAAATACATAGTAATGGAAGAAGATTTGACTTTGGGTGGTGAACACACAATGCAATATACAGGGATGATATAGAATTATATACTTGAAACCTATGCAATTTTATTAACCAATGTCACCTTAATAAATTTAATAAAATTTAAAAAACAAATGCATTGCCTAGCAGACAAGACAGACAAGTAAACGTTTCATTATTAGTCAGTATAAACCATAACAACCCCCAAACCTCAGTGGATTAATATAAAAGTTTACTTCTCATTTAGATATAGTTACATGGGTTAGTAGGAACTCAACTCCAGTGTCAGTTGGACCTAGATT
The DNA here is from genome assembly GCF_036562045.2 of Rhinolophus sinicus. Classification (NCBI taxonomy): domain Eukaryota; kingdom Metazoa; phylum Chordata; class Mammalia; order Chiroptera; family Rhinolophidae; genus Rhinolophus; species Rhinolophus sinicus. The sequence goes on along the minus strand of NC_133756.1, from coordinate 19,932,795 downwards.
TCTGCATCTAACTGGCAGATAAAGGAAGAGCAAGAGTAGCAGATTGGGTTTGGATGAAGTGATCATCTTCCATGCATACTCCCTTTGCTAGACATGGTCCATAGTCCTACCCAACTGCAGGGGATGCTGAGAAATGCATTCTGTGTGTGCCTCGGAGGAAAAGGAACTGGAGTTTGGTGAACACATAGTATTACCTTCGTACAGTAATAATTTAGGGCATTTGTGCTGTAACATCAACACAAGCATTATGGGAAGAAGAGGACGTTTTTAAATTTAAAGTTCATTGGGGTGACAATGGTTAGTAAAGTTATATAGATTTCAGGTGTACAATTCTGTAATACATCATCTATATATCACATTATGTGCTCACCACCCAGAGTCAGTTCTCTTTCCATCACCATATATTTGATTCCATTTACCCTCATCTACCACTCCCTCACCCCTTACCCTCTGATAACCACTAAACTATTGTCTGTGTCTATGAGTTTTTGTTTCTTTGTCTTGTTCCTTTGTTGATTTCAGTTTTATATGTGGGATATAAAACTGAAAAAAGAAGGGGAGTTTTTTAACTTAGTCTGTGGTACGGGGATGAGGGTAGGAATCAGGAATGGCTTCCCAGATGTGACACTTAAACTGGCTTTTGAAGGATATTTAGGAGTTAGCCAGGTTAAGAGTAGGGTTCCAAGTGGTGAGTTGGAAGACATGAGCAAACGCAAACAGGCATAAAATAGCACGGTGTATGCTTAGAGAAATTCTGACTCAAAATACTTACATTTAGATCTTACATTTTCATGAGAGACACAAGACTTTTGATCATCTCCAGTTCTGAGGTTAGGGGAAGTTCTGGATCATACTGATACATTCTAACTCAATTGTTCTGATCAAAAATGCATTGCCCAATTTTCAAAATCAAAGAATTATTTTTTTGAAACTCGTTGAAAGTCAAACAGCCAGCATGACCTAGTTAAGAACTCTATTCAAACAAGAAAAAGAAAAAGAACATGGACATGAATTTCCCTGAAAATCATATCTATCTATTTATGAAGACACAGAAACCACATATTTTAAGGATGTGTGGAGAAGCACAATTTGGTACCTCTTTTCTCCTCCAATTAAATTGGCAGCAACATTTTCTGTTGTAATACTGTTTTGTAAGATGTTTTGCTGTGAGCCCATTGAAGAACAGTTTATATAAAAGATAATTTGATTAAAATCTAATTCTCTCTTGTACCTCCATTTATATTGTTGCAATTGGGTAGCAAAGTCTAAGGCTCTGGCGTACCCTAGAGCTCTTGGATTTTATAAATGTCTCTGTGTTGCTTAAGACTAAAATCTAGCTGCATCAGAATTTCCTCTTAAGAGGAAATAAAGTTCTTGGCTCAGATAGGGATTTCAAAACAGGAGTTACTGCACTGAAAGACACATTTTTTTTTTGGACCACTTTTAAACATGAGAAAAATGAATAGTACATCTAAATATGGAATCCATATCGATAGAATGGGAGGTAGGGTGGGCGTCCAGAAGTGCTTAGGGGAAAAGCAGGAGGGAAGTAATTTAAAATAGGACCAATAGTGTTTGTCTTGAAACTTGGCAGGCAAATCTAGAATTTCATAGTTGGCCGATAGCAGAGAAAGTCAAGGAATGAGAGTTTCCAGGCAAGTCCACAAATATAATAGTAAACCAATACAGGTAAAATTAAATTGTGCTAATACATATAAAGCGTTTACCATTTAATAAGTGTTCAGTAAACATGAGCTATTACTATTATTATTAGTGTTTGTTTTGCCTTATTGGACATTTAATTCAAAATAAGCTCTTCTTGCTTAAGCTTTTTTTCTCTTGCAATTTTTTTCTTGATAACAAGTGTTGAAAACATTTAAATTGATGCAATACATCTCTCAAAGCTTGCTCTCCTGGGCCTGTCCCTTTGACCCCCTCCAGATGAGGTTTTGGGCTCCTCTTACTCCAGCACGCATACCTTAGGCTTTTCTCCTTGAGCATTAATTACAACTTTGAACTTGACTGGACGCAATTTGAGGACGGCAACAGATTCTTTTTCGTCCCTGTTTTCCCAGGGACACTACTGTGTGTTTGGCACAGCATAGACTCTCGACTATTTGAATGAATGGCCATCAACTTACAGCTTATTTAGCCCTTTCACACCTGTCATATCCTCAGCTAAGCTCAGTCATATAGATGTTATTACAAACAACAACACTAAGGCTTAGAAAGGTTTAAGGTTTTTGCCCAAGGTGGGAAGTGGTGTAGTCAATATGCCATCCAGCCTGTCTAGCTCTAGGCTTCCTGTGCTTTTCACCATAACACACCACATTTTCTTGGAATTTATGATGGTGAGAAATAACAGTAGCCTGAACACGAAGAGACCTGGGTTCTAATATTGCTCTGCTCCTCTTTTAGGGCGCTGATAATATCAGATGTCTTGTCTTCTTCACCAGTGCCTGAGCACTCGTTGAGGGCAGGAGCAGCTATCTCATCCCCCTCTTCATCCCCAGCACACAGCACGGGGTGGGGAGGGTGGGGCACACAGTAGCTTCTCTCTGTACAGCTATGTGACTGATTGAATGAATGAGTGAATGGATACTGTTATTCTTGATAATAACAATAGCAACGATAATTGCATTCTATACACATAAATACAAAGCACTTTAGCATCCGTTATCTTGTTTTATCCTAACCCCACTCTGGATTTGACAAAGTTAGTTTGTTATCTGTGTTTTAGAGTGAGGCAAACTGAATCTCAGAGGTCTCAGTAATACACCAAAATCCATACCTTTGATTTAGAGCTTGGGTACCAACCCAGATGTGTCTGACTCCACATACCAGGCCTTTTGGTCACAATCAATCTGTTCCAAAGCTGGAGAAGTTTTTATGTTTACAGAAGGCAGACTCAAAGAGGACCAAGGCTCTGATAAATAGAAAGAATACCAATATTACTGATAGAACTTCCGGTCGTTTGGGCTATCAGAAGTAGAGATTCCTTTGCATGTACTTTTCTGTTTAAATTGCTGTTTGTTTGTTTGTTTGTTTATTACAGTTGACATGCAATATTATATTAGTTTCGGGCATAAAACACAGTGATTAGACATTTATATACTTTGCTAAGTGATCACCCCAATATGCCTAGTATGGATGTACTTTTCTGTCAGTACTTCTCAAACTTCACTTGTATCCAAGTCAGTAGAGATCTCATCAAATGCAGGTTCTGATTTGGTAAGTGTGCCACTGACCTGAGAGTGTCCATTTCTAACTGCTTTTCCTGTGATGCTGATACTGCCTTGAATAAGCAAGGCTTTAGACAGCCAGACTTCCTCTCTCCCACACCGGCCCTCTCTGCTCCTAAGCCTGGGCCCTGCGGGCTGGGCTGACTCAGTCTTTATAGTCCCCACTCTACCCCTTGTCTCCAGCGATATGATTTATCCCAACATGATTTTTCTGAGTAACCATTTTCAGTTCACACAGGGAATTATCACCTACAGTTATAGTCACATGGGCAGGGATTTGAACATGGAAGGCACGGAGTTAATCTGTTGATTTTCTTCATCGGCATAGACTGCACAACATGTCTCTGACCTCCAACTGAAATGTAAAAGCTCCCAAAGGGACGGCTTGAGATTTACCTTGTTAGACAGATTCGGGGAGCACTGGTGCGTCCCAGAGGGATCAGCAGGGATCCAGAGAGCATCCTTGTTCATTCTGAGAGCAGACGAAGCACTGGGAAGTCATGAAAAGAGAAGGAGGCTGGGCATCTCTGCCATTCCCTAGCTAGGCCAGCTTTAACAAGCACTCGAGGTTTTAGCATTTGTAGCTGTAAAGTGGGAAGTATGTTACCTATCCCAGAGAATTGCTGTCAAAATTGCAAGTCATACTATGTCTCTTCTATAGCATCATGAACTTCTTAGAGGTAGAACTTGTGTTACATTGGACTTCTGCCAACCGGAGCTCTGAGTACAATGCTTTCTGTATAATAGACCACCGGAACGGTTGCAGATGGCCTAATAAAGAAACATTTATCTGGGAAAATACTGGAACATGCAAAAACATTATAATACTCATATTTTTGTATATTGCTTTAGTATTGCAAAGAAGAACATCTACTTTTCCAATCAATTACAAAGCTATGCCTTCCCATTATACTTTGGACAGAGACACAATTCCTTAACAAAGCCTATAATGCTGTTAATGAACTAGCAGTTGCTCGTCTCTAGACTTGGCTCAGACTGCTCTCCTGCATGATCTCTGCACACCCGTCAGTAGAACTGCAGTGGGATTTCAGTCCCTTGAATGCAGCATGTACCTTTTAGGCACAGGGAGAATAAAGGTTGTTCTCTTTGCCTGAAATGCACAACCCATTCTGTCCTTTATAATCCTTCATATTTCAGCTCAACCATCAACTACCCCCAAAGAAATTGTCCATGACTCCACTGATTAAGCCTGAGTTTTGATTTTTTTTTTCTCTTTTTCATATGAGCTGGTACATTCAAAGCACATATCACACTTGTAATTAATTTTTTTTCTTTTTGAAGTAATTTTTCAATTTTCAATTACAATTGACATTCAATATTATATTAGTTGCAGGTATACAACATAATGGTTAGACATTCATATAACTTATGAAGTGACCACCCCGATAAATCTAGTACCTATCTGATACCGTACATAGTTATTACAGTATTATTGACTGTATTCCCTATGTTGTACTTTACATCCCCATGAGTGTTTTGTAACTACCAATTTGTACTTCTTAATCCCTTTACCTTTTTCACCTATTCCATCAACATGTTCTCTGTATCTATGAGTTCATTTCTGTTTTATTCATTTATTTTGTTTTTTAGATTCCACATATAAGTAAAATCATATGACATTTATCTTTCTCTTTCTGACTTAACATATCTTATTTTACTTAGCATAATACCCACTAGATCCATCTATATTGTTGCAGATGGCAAGATGTCACTCTTTTTCATGGCTAAGTAATACTCAATTGTATATATGTACCACATCTTCTTTATCCATTCATCTATTGATGGGCACTTAGGTTGCTTTCATTTCTTGTGTACTGTAAATAATGCTGTAATGAATATATAGATACATATGTCTTTTCAAATTAGTGTTTTGGGTTTCTTCAGATAAATACCCAGAAGTGAAATTGCTAGGTCCTTCTTTGTCTCTTGTTATAACCTTTGTTTTAAAGTCTGTTTTGTCTCATATAAATATTGCTACCCTGCTTTTTTGTTTGTTTGTTTGTTTTCATTTGCATGAAATATCTTTTTCCATCCCTTTACTTTCAGTCCATGCGTGTATTTTGATCTGAAGTGAGTCTCTTATAGACAGCATATGTGAAGGTCATGTTTTCTTATCCATTTAGCCAACCAATGTCTTTTGATTGGAACATTTAATCCATTTACATTGAAAATAATTGTTGATGGATATGTAGTTGTCATTTTATTATTAATATTTTTGATCTTTTTTTTTCTTCTTAAAGAAGTTCCTTTAATGTTTCTTGTAATACTTATTTGGTGGTGATAAACTCCTTTAGCTTTTTCTTGTCTGGGAATCTCTTTTGTCTGTCCTTCAATTCTAAATGATAGCTTCATTGGGTAGAGTAATAAAAATGCGGAACGTCCTGAATTTGCATGTTATCCTTGCACAGGGACCATACTCATCTTTGTATCATTCCAATTTCAGTGTACCCTGTTTGCCCGAAAATAAGACCTAGCCAGACCATCGGCTCTAATGCATCTTTTAGAGCAAAAATTAATATAAGACCCGGTATTATATTATATTATATTATATTATATTATATTATATTATATTATATTATATTACCCAGTCTTAGATTATAGTAAAATAAGACCAAATTTTATATTAATTTTTGCTCCAAGAGATGCATTAGAGCTGGTTGTCCGGCTGGGTCTTATTTTCGGGGAAACATGGTATGTGCTGCTGAAGCAAACAGTAATTAAATATTTTTTAAGATTATTCGCTCAGTATCCTCTGCAAGTAAAATACGAGTTCAGTGAGGGTAGGGTTTGTTATCTTATTCATTACAGTCACCACAGTTCTTGGCTCAATGCTTTCCACATAGAAATATTTATCAAATATTATCAGAATTGATAAAATATTGGATTCATATTATTACATTATTTTAAGTCCTTTTGGTTTATTAATCTAAATATTGGGTTAATTAATTTATATTATTATGTTGTTATTAATCCTTTTGATATTTTCCTTAAGAGTCAAACATAGAGTATGTTACATTTGTATTAGCACTTTCCTTTTTAATTAAATTTATTGTTTTGACAATGATTAGTAAAATTATGTAGGTTTCAAGTGTAAAATTCTATAGTATATCATCTCTGTATCACATTGTGTGCTCAGCATCCAGAGGCAGTTCTTCTACCACCATATATTTGACCCCCTTTACCCTCTTCTACCTTCCCCCCTGCCCCCCCTTACTCTCTGGTAACCACTAAACTGTTGTCTATGTCTGTGAGTTTATATTTCTTTGTTTATCTTGTTCCATTGTTGCTTGCACTTTATATCCCACATATAAGTGAAGTCATATGGGTCTCGACTTTTTCTGTCTGACTTATTTCATTTAGCATAGTAATCTCAAGATTCATCCGTGTTGTCACAACTCACAGTATTTCGTCTTTTCTTATGGCTGAGTAGCATTCCATTGTGTACATATACAATATCTTCTTTATCTAACCATCTGTCAAAGGGCACTTTTCTATAAATTCTCTTCCTTAAAAATCTCATCAAGCCAACTTTTAAAATAGTTATTTGTAACTTGATTTTTTGAAAAAGATACTGAGGATGACTGAGGTTAAGTGATTTGATCAAGTCTGCACAACCCATTTGTAGCAGAACTTAGATTAATTAACAGGTGAGGGACAGCAAGATAGGTTTCACTTGCCAGAAAGTGTGATTGTGTACCCTTGTGTGGTACTCTGATATTGGACCACTGACCTATATTCCAATCTAAAATGTGTATCTTATCATTCAGATCCCCAATCAGTAGTAGGAGGGGCATATGAAGAAATATCTAATTTATTTATGTGTGTAAAATATGTATTACATAATAAAAACTTATTTTTCATTCTTAGGTACTCTTACAGCATTGAATAAGGATAAGCCATGAAAAGTCGAGGCAAAGGTCTGGGATGGTTTAGTGCAGCAATCATCAGTTCCCCAGAGAAGGTGTAAGTGGCACAGAGTTTCCCAAACTTGCCTGAGCATGAGAATCATCTGGGCCTCTTGTTAAACAAACAGATTCCCAGACCCTTCCTCAGCTGGTCTGGGGTGAGGCCCAGAAATCTGCATGTTTAGCCAATACCCCAGATCAAAAGGCTGGGTAACAGTGAAATGTTATGAAAAAAGTTTAAATGGGCAAAGACTAACATCCTGATCTGGGAAAAGGGCTGTGAACTCTCTGGTTGTGGCAAAATGCTGGGGGTACCAAAAACATGTATACAAGTGGACACTTTGGTCAACGTTGCTCAAGCAGTAGTTTGCCATAATCAGAAGTGTCTAGACGCTGATGTTAACCACTTTGAGCACCTCTTGTAATTGCAGAAGTCAAACGTGACTTGTATTCACCTTTTGTTATTGGTATATATTATTACAGTTTTAATACATTTTTCTTTTCTTAAAAATGTGTGTACATTTTTGGTACCTTCTGTAGTTTGGACTCTAGAAGATGCACTGAGAGCTCCTGGGGGTGTGTGCTGAGCCTGACTTAGGCTGTGTGGCTTGAGAATACCCAAGACTGATTTCCAGCACTGTACCTTACAGTAGAGGCGCAGATTGGTTGCTGGGATTCAAGTGACAGTTATAAGTGGGTGGTTAAGGACTGAAATGCAAGGCTCCTGAAATCTCCGATGAAGGCACAGACCTGCAGGCATCGTTAGGGGTTAGTGTTGTGTCTTGTTAGACAGTCTAAATGTGTATAACATCAGTAATGGGAACCCGGCTCGGGTACATTCAGCAAATATTCTGTAAGATGTACTTGGTTTCAAGTCCTAAACTGAGTATTGGGATTCGCAGAATCTAGAAGGAAACATTAACAAATGTATACATACCCCTAATACAGTGGGTAATGAGATCACAAACTACTCAATTTTGTCATTTCTTATTCTATCTGAACTCTAGGGCTTCTCAAAGCACAACTTAAATACCACTTTCTTAGAGGGTGAATAAAAGATAATAAAGGAGAGGTGGATCCAGAAAGCTGGGAAGAGGACATGCAAATTAGGAGTAACACAAGAGCAAAGGCACAGACTTATCAGAAATCTCCCTTTCCTAAGGGAGGTACTAGTATTTCAAAGTATTTTGAGAATAGTGTGTAAGGGGTGGAGGACAGAGATGAGGCTAGAGAAGTAAGTAGAGTTCAGATCACGAAAGGTCTTGAATGTCATGCTAAGGAGCCTGGACCTTTTTTTTTTTTCAGATGATGCCAATGGATTATTTTAACCATAAAAGAAACGTGGTCATATCGACGTGTTTTGTTTTGTTTTGTTTTTAATCCCGGCTGTAGCATTGTGGATGGGCAACATAGTTAGCAAAAATAGTTCCCAAGAGAAGGCAGTGGGAGGTGTGTCAGAGGAGCTGGGCACTGATGCATGGGAAGGAGGCCATCAGAGAGCAGAAGGAAAGAGTTCAGTCAAACTAGATGAGGAAGCAGAAAGGGCAGCATGTAACATGGACAAGGCGGAAAGGTTTGTGGTGGCTTTGGCCCACATTTACTGCTATCCAGCAAGCAATGTGAAGGCTCTGTCTCTGTGGATATCCTTGAAGGAACCAGTAGCTCGGAAATGTTTGAGATGAATTAGCAGTGTTCTGACAGCTGGTTAAGCCATACACGGGTGTTCAGGCAAGAGGTTTGAGAGTGAAGGGCTGGAGTCCAGCTTCTTGTGAAGGAAACAGATGGGAGCAAGGCAAAGCCGCCATCATTGTGGGAAAGGAGAACTTTAGGTGAATTCCTGGAGTAAAAGCCAGAATTGGGATAAGAAAACCAATTATGGGCCTTAGACAACATTTATTAGGAAAGAGCTCTGATTTTACAATGTAATTGAAAGACACCAAGGATGATGGAGACTCTGGCATGTTAATTCACTTTTCTGAATTTCAGTGACTCCATCTATAGATGGGGATGATCTTATCTATTTCACAGAGTTGTTGAAAGTATTAACTATGCTAATCAAGGTGAAAGCTCCTACCATTGTCAGGAGACACAGTAGGTTTCCTTTTTGAAGGAAATTGAAGCTTTCTGCTTCAATTCAGAACGTGTCAAACAGCAGGGGTTAGCCCAGTCCCTCACGTGGAGGGATTTGCTTAGATAAGGAAGGGGAAGGAGAAGGCAAATTTTTAGAAATAAAACTGTGATGCTACCCAAAGTATGTGAGGCTGGAATCTTGCTAGACTAGACTAGGAAGAAACCAGTCCAAGGGAGGTCTTGGAATGGCCTTCCTGTGTTGCATTCAATTCCCTGAAAATAAGACTGGGTCTTATATTAACTTTTGCTCCAAAAGACGCATTAGGGCTTATGTTCAGGGGATGTCCTCCTGAAAAATCATGCTAGGGCTTATTTTCTGGTTGGTCTTATTTGCAGGGAAACATGGTATGTGCACATGAATCTAGGTGAAACAATCTAAAGCAGAAAATTTATATTCTAGTGTGGACCATGTCATTCGCATCCAGAGGGCACATTTAGAAAATTAAAGTGAAATGCATAATTCTAAAGCTTCAATAAGAGCTCCTCTTTTGCATGACTTTTAACTACTGACTATACTGAATTGCTTTCCCCAGCAAGATGGCTTTTGTAGTTGATTACATGTTAAATCAAAAACTCAGCTATATGAGGACTCATAAAAAGCAATTAATTTTAACCTAAGGTACATAATTGCAATGAATTGCCAAGGTGCAAGGAGAAGAAAGGGACACAATATAAGGTTTCAAAACCCCATGTGCTTTTTTGTTTCCATTCTTAGGAAGTTCCTAGAAGAGATCCTACATCAGTGTATTCTAGGCTGTGCCATTTTGTGTCTCTCTACTCTCTTCAAACCGGGCTAGTTAACTGTCTTCCCTCACCCTCCCTTCATTTCTTGCAGTCTTTGCAAATGAACTTCATTGGTCCAAGGTCTCTTTCTCCCTTATATATGGACACACTTTTTACATCAGTTGAGTTTGTTTTATTTTTTGTTTTTCTTATTAAGAACACCTTGTCGCATAGCAGAGGGACTCCACAGCAGGTAGACTCTGTTCACAGAACTATTAAATAGTTTTTGAGCCTTCTACTCTTCCAAATCTCCCTCTCTTCCATCGATCACTCTTTTTCTGACTCTTTGGTTTAATGAACTATTTGATTAACCCCTTTAGCATTAAGAACCACCCTGCTTGTTTTTGCTAAAGAATTTCAAGGACGTTCTTCTCCAGGGAAGTGTCTCAGATGCCTTCTCTGGATATAGCTTTTATCACTTGTTTCTCCTTAAGCCTGAAGGGATAGATCAGAAGCTTTGATATACTGTCAATGGTACCACATGTCTACATGTTTGTCTTCTGTAGACCCAGAACGCTCAGTGGGTGAAGGTATTATAAGTTAGATCACTGAGTAATGGAGCAGTGAGCTTTAAACCTCTGACCCTTCTTGTCTTTTCAGTTCATTATTGCAGCAATCACAGTCACTTTCTTTTTTAAAAAAATATTTATTTTTTTTAGCTACAGTTGACATTCAATAACATATTAGTTTCAGGTGTACAGCATAGTGGTTAGACATTTATATAATTTATGCAGTGACTCCCGATTAGTCTAATACCCACCTGGCACTATACACAGTTGCTGCGACATTATTGACTGTATTCTCTATGCTGTACTTTATAATTTATAACCCTGTGACTAGTTTGTAACTAGTATTTCTTAATCCCTTCACCTTTTTCACCCAGCTCCCCAATCCCCTCCCACCTGGCAACCATCAGTTTGTTCTCTGTATCTATGAGTCACTTTCCGCTAGTTGTTCATATTTTTCTTGTGTTTTTTTGACAATGGTGCAACCAGGTGTGAGTCAGCTGCCTCCATGGCCGTATGATTATAATAATAACTAAGATGCAGAGAGCTTACTCTATGCCAGGCCACACATTTATCTGTAGTGACTAATTTATGTACTATATAGGTACATAGTAATTCATTTAATTATTCAGTAGCCTTATCAGATAAAAACTGTTATTAGCCTCATTTTTTATCATATGAAGAAATTGGAGCTCAGAGAGACTAACTTACTTGCCCAGGGTCTCACAGTTAATAACTAGCAGAACTAGGACCCAGTCCTACCCTGGAGCCAGTGCTCTGAAATATTGTTACATTTGTCTAAGGCTGTTTTTGAAGCATGTTCACAGCAACCCCAAAATTATTCCCATTTTACAAATGAGGAAATGGAGGCTCTAAGATATGATGGATATGCTGAAAATCACATAGCTGGTAAGGAGTAAAACGGGGGCATGAACCAAGGTTATTCATTTTAAATTTAGAAATTTTTACCAAACAGTTGATATTCTAAATTCAAGCATCTGGGAATAATTTTGTGTCTGATTTAATTTACAGGTATGTATGCCCAGACCTGTATGTGTGTGTGTATATGTGTGCATTCATACATATATATGGATATATACCTTTGACATTTGCACACATATAAATATCATTTAGATAAATTTTTAACTTTTAATTTGGTTATTATGTAAGTGTAACAAAATATGATGATTCTTTTGAAAAAACATTAGTACATCATTTGTTATGCCTTTAACAAGGACTATATCCATATAATCAAAATTTATCTTATTGGAACATTGGTATTTTTTGACATTGACATCTGGAGTTTAAATCTAAGGATAATCCACTTTAACCAGGTGGTATACTTCCTAAACATAAAGTGCAGAACATTTTTTGGTGCAACTCCCTGGTTTTCATATGTTCTCGAAGTCCTTCATGTGATGTGGGTGTTGGGGTATGGTAGGTAGAAACAGTTTTTGTCATCCCATGATCTGATTTTTAATTCTGATTCTGCTTCCGACTTCCAGCAAATTCCACTCACTTAACTTTTTTCTCTAAGAATTGGTATTTTAATCTGCTAAAAATAAGTAACTTTTCTGACCTTTAGAAGTTCTCCCACTAATTTTCTTTTCACATAGTTGTCAGAGTGATAGCTCTAAAACATTGCCCAGATCATGTCATTAACCTCCTTAAAATCCATTTCTCACTCTCCCTTGTAAAGTTCAAATTCTTTAGCTTGACTCTAACAGCCCTTTATAGCCTATATTCTAGTTTTATCCCTCTTGAGCTTTCCTCACTCTCCCTACACTTGAGTGGTACTTCAGCCCAAGTTCACCTAATTATTAATAGGTTCAAGCTTAGAACCCAGATTCTGTAACATTAAATAAAATGCTTTTTCCATTCTAACATCATCTCTAACAAACCTCTAGAAGTAACTTATTATTGAAGTGTATTCCGCTTACTATCTCCAGAGCATGCTTCTATCTCATCTTTTCTTTGATGAATAATAAAAACAATCAATTAATACTTATTTTTGTACCACTCTGATAGCTGCTATGCAATTTGATAGAAGTAAGATACAGTCCTTCTGTTAGGAGCCCAAAGTGTAGTGGAAGGATTCTAATTAAGGTAGAGTCTGCCTCTCTCCTCTGACATAATGTAACATAGATCAGAGGAGAGGGACAGAGACAGTGAGGAGGTGGGAAAGGGCCCAGAACTGGGGATCAGGAGACCTGGATTCTGATCCCAGCCGCGCTGTACACTTTCTGTGACCTCACATAAATCATTCCCCTCTCTAGGCCTCAGTTGCCCCATCTAAAAGTGTATGGGTTTGGAGTAGCATTAGATGCCTAAGACTCAAGTGAACTCTAATATTGTCACCACTTTTATCCCTAACATGTATTATTCCTCCAAAATAAAAGGAATGACTACCATTAGTTGAGTGCTTCCTATGTGCCACCCACTGTTTTTAATACTTTCCATGTACCTATTCCTCACAACAACCTGTGAAGTATGTATTATTATTATCATCCTCATTCTATAGATTAGGAAGATGAGTTACAGTTTAAGTAAGTGATTGATCTGTGATTTCAACCTAGGCTTTTGTGTTTGCAGAGCAGTTCTTTGTGGCTTCTTAAAGATTCTCGCTCTCACAGCAAGACTTGAGTGGCACTCGAGGTTTCAGCTCTGTGGATTGGAGCATTAACTGTTCCATATATTACTTGGTCATGTTTCTTTGATCTTACAAGTTTTAACAGTGTAGGCACATCTTCAATGCATACTCATTGGCAAATGTAGTGACTCTTTCTTGGAATCAGTGCTTATCATCTCTCACTCCAGATAATGCCACTTCAAAGATGTGTAAGAAGGCTATGTGCATGTTTCTGATGATTTTTAAAATTTTACAACAATGAGCATTCCCCACGGCTCGTACTTGAGAAGCATGCTTAACAATACAGCCCAACGGATCTTATCAAAATAAATAAAGGGAATAGTGCAATTCAAATTTTTCTCATGTATTTCCCATTTATTCACCAACGCATAAAATTGATAATTGAAATAGACTCCTTTCTATTAATGTGAGTTTAATAATGTACTATACTCTGTGGGTTTGTATATATGAATGTGTGTCTGCATGTTCATATGAGGGCCACCAGTCCTCAACAACACTGTGAACTAGGGTGGGCATTAATTATTCTCCTTATTACAGATGAGGAATTTGAACCTCAAAGAGATAAAGTGGCCCCTTTTAGGCCTCACACCTACAAGGGTTATGAATAACCATGACTTGAAATCAGGTTTCCCTGATTCCAAAGTCAGCATTCCTTTTACTATGCTGTAGTGCGCCCCCCTGCATTTTTCACATATGATTTTATTCAAGTCCGGGATGGATCAGGCTAACTAGAGTCCTTGTGGTAGCAGTGAGACCCAGAGATCAGCAGGGTTACTGAATCTCCACTGCATCTGGCAAGAGCCAGTGAAAGACTAACCAGATTCCCTTGCAGGCAGGAAAGACATACACACGCTTAGGTCAGGACCATGGAGAGCTCTCAGTGAGCTTTTTATTCTTTGCATCCTGGGCTTCATTCACCCTCAGGTCTAGAAAAAAGCCTTGTCTGCTTAGATCCAGCCTACTCTGTAGTTGCCAGGAGGGACCTTCCTAGTTCATATTTATATACAATTCATTCAAACTGCTTTTTGTTGCAGTTTTGCTGTTGTTTGTGTGATGATTTGTTCACTGTCTTCTCCCATACACAGATACACACTGTAGACCATACATGCTCTGAGGTCAAGGCCACATCTGTTTTTACTCATTATTGTATCCGCCATTGCTAAGAACAATGCCTGCAATTTTGTAAACACTCAACAAACATTTGTTAAATAAATGCTGAGTGCATACAAATATCAAGTGTTAAACACCTACTCAGTGCTGGGCTCTGTTCTGGGTGCTGCTGCCTGTTTGCCTGTTGAACCTCACTGAATAACAATCACTCCCTGAGAGAGCAAGGAAGGACACTATCAGCTTGTGTGACCTCATGGCCAAAATTCTTGAGAGACCTGCATATATTATTGCTCCTACTTTCTCACTTCCCATTCAGTCTTCATCCTATTGCATGCTAGTGTGTGCCTCCACCACTCTATTGGAATTGCTTCCTTGATCAACCTTGAGATATCTTTTATAACCTCATCTCACATGCTATCTAGCATTTGACATTGTCAATCACTCCTCTTCCGCCTGTTCACTCTTATCTTTCCTGGCAACATTCTATCTTGGTTTTCCTCTCACATCTCCATCTACTTCCTGTTCTCCTTGAATTTCCTTTCTTTTGAGGACCCTTAAGTTTTGGATTTCCTAGGGTTCCATCCTCCTCTCTTCACACAATTCCCTTCTTTTCTAATTCACAATATTCAGTTCCTATGATTTCAGCTACTATCTACAAACTAACCCTTATTGAATCTGTCATTTCATACCTAGATATTCTCATAAGGTTTCAGCTCACATTTCCAAACGTCTCTTGGCTAGTGGAATGGACAATTCCTTGCAGAGAATGTTTTGGGGATAAAAGCATAATGGTGAGAAAGCTTCTGGCATGTTTGGGCGTGAGTATAAATAGTTAAAGACATTCATTTGATCTTATTAATGCAGATTATTTTTGCAAAAAGAAAAAACAACTAGTATAAAATAGGTACCTGATAAACATTTCTGAATATATAAAACAGTGAATGAATGAATTGTTTTCATTCATTCAGAGGAATTGATAGGTCTAGAACACTCTCTACTAGGTATTTTACAAATGTAATTTAATATTGTAACAACTAATAATATATTGCATGTTTTATATATTTTTAATTTATTTATGTCCCCTTGTCCCATTGCCACTACCGTCATTCAAGCCTCCATTTTTCCTGATTTAGATCACTTTCTCCCCTCTAATCGGTCTTCTATATAATTGCCAAAATCATCTTTTTAAAAAGCAAATTTGGTCATGTCAGTGTTCTTCTCAAACTCTCCAATTACCCTAATTTTCTATAAGATAAAGAAATAACTCTTTAGTTACATTCTAGAGCTGTCCCTTTCTGTGCTCTAGTCACCTTGAACTACTTTCTGTCATTTCACTATATTTTGTCCATTCTTTCTAAAACTTTAGCTACTTAAGAAGGCCTTGCTATTCTCTTACCCCAGCCTTTTATACACGCTGTGTTATCTGTCTTATATGCTTTGTTTTAACTTTGCTCCTTTGACAGTTTAGCTCATTAGAAAGCACTCTGTACAGTGTCTGGCATGTAGTAAACATTCTACAAACGCAGGGAATGCCATTGTCACCATTGCTTTTGTTGTCATGTCACCGTCGTGGTCACCAATATCATCATCATCATCATCATCATCATCATCATCATCAGACGTGAGGGATCCTAACGTGTCACAGGTATCAGGGATTTTACAGATTGCTTAGTTCAATTGACATTTTATATATTCTTTATTGGGGTGACAACTGTTAGTAAAGTTACATAGGTTTCCGGTGTCCAGTTCTGCAATACATCGTCTGTATATCACAGTGTGTGTTCTTACATAGATCCAGGAAATGGAGGAAGTTTGTTCAGCATATAAAGTTTGTGAGAAAGATGCCAAATCAAGAGAGCCAGAAGCTAGCTAAACTGACTTTACCCACGGCCCCGATAGGCCTCTTAGGGTTTTTAAATTATTTTACCTTTTAACCAATTAACAGCAGCAATTTGATATAGAGGGAAAAGCGTGGTCATTCTTAACTGGGCTCAACTCCAGGCTCTTCTATTTACTTGATAATATTACTTAATTCACAGAGCTGTTACAATGGACAATGTGTATGGAATACCTAACACAAACCTTGGCACAAAGCAAATGCTCCCTCCTTGCCTCCTATTTGGTCTCTGTCCTCTCATACATGTAGGCTAGAGGTATTCTGGGACCTTATAATTATGCCGGTCAAAACAGTGGTTGGCTTTTAAAACTTGCAGGAGGGAAATATCATGGGAAGAAAATTAAGAGCATATTGTCTTCAGCGTGAGCAGAAACTCAAAATAGATTGCTGCGCACGGGTTTCTAGTTGTGCTGGGGAATGCAGCCAGCTGAGTACAGCATGGCGCGATCGTGGGACTCTGCCAGCTTTGCCCTCCCTGCGCGTGGGACAGGTGCGTCTGTGCCCGTGGCCCATATTGTGCGTCCAGAAGAGATTCAGGCAGGTTTGGATTCAGTAAGAGTTACAGAGGGGCCTGCAGAAGGGGTCCAGGAACCCTGAACCTGCTTCCTGCATTTTAGTGCTCAGGAATCCAGACTGCTGTCTGCAGAAAGTTTTACAGAACTGTTCTCCTAGTGTAAGGAAGAAAGTGCCCTCATACATGTTCTGCTTTTTTCCTTCCTGACTCTATCTCCGTCTCTCAGGCCTGACCTTTCCCTTTTAAGCTTGGCTATATAAGACTGGGCGGATCTTCCATTGGGGAATTGGAATATTTCTGTCCTCCTGTGTGGAAAACTGAAACTGTATCAAAGAAAACTGGAACTGTCATTCATCAAGGGGAAATGAAGTAGCATTTATTGATTTTCTAGATTTGCTCCATTAGTTTTTATTAATCCTCTGAAGTAGATATTTTTTTTAACAAGTGAAGAAGCTGAGATATTAATAAACCAATGATTATAATAACTTAAGGAAGGTCGCAAAGCTCGTGAGCCCAGATTTTAAATGAAGGCCTATCTGATTTCCACTTTCCCATGTAATCCCCAAGTAGCTGTGTCATCTGTCTTCACTTCTCAGCTGAGCTTTCTTCTTCAGGGCCTCTGGCTTGTGTTTGCACCCATATTCACAAAGGAAATCCAGATTATATGCTCCCAATCCTCGCTACTGATTTCTTCCTCCTTTCTGCTCCCCAAGGGTGGCTTTCCTCTTCAACTCTTACTTTTAGATGAATTGTGTGACCTTGATCACTTAAAGTATCACTTTCTGATTGTCTTCCCCCAAATACTCATTAGATATGAATTGCACAATTTTCTAAAAATAGCCACTAGATCGTATTGTTTCATGGTATGCAACAGTGCTAAGAAGTCCAACGTGTGTGCTGCAACAAAAGTTTTGGTACTGATTTCATTAGTTTGACAGTTTGGAGGAGTAAAGGGAAGAGGGAGAGAGGGAAGGATGCAGGATTAGAGGGAGGGAAAAGAAGCAGAAGGAAGGGTGGAGAAGAGAGAAGAGAGAGAAAGGAATGGATTTAGAATAAGAAGATTTGGTTTCGGCCCCTGGCATGTGTAACTGTTCCTGAGATTAGGAATGAGGTTAGCTTCTCTGAGCCTTAGTTCCTTTTCCAGACTATAAGGAGAGTCATCTCTGCCTTTTCTTCCTCGAAAGGTTAGTGTGAGATCATAGTTACATCTATGAAGACATAGATGTAAAAGTATTTTACAGATTTTAAAATACTTTACAATCACAGATTTTGCTAATAACATTCAACATTTAAAAAAATAACAAAGTGTTTTCACATGCATTTTTTTTTCTCTCTTGCCTATTTGTCAATATTTTGGACCATGAATTATTGTTCCATTTCCCAAATTTTCTTTACTTGTGTGAGAGTCCTGGATTCACTGGAGTCTAGGGCAGGAGTTGGAGGAAGCATTCTTTTACCTGCGGCTGCTGTAACCCTGAAATCAAAGAAAGGAGCAGAACCACAAAACCTGGAGAACAGAGTAGATAGAGAGCCAGAGTCCGATAAGCCAAAAATAAGCAGCGTGTCTAAACAGGGTGCCTGCACTGGAAATGTGACCACAAAAATATGGAAGTCTGTAATATGAGTGCAGGATGAGCCAAGTGCAGGATGGGCAATGTCTTGGTATAGGCTTGGCTATTTACAACTGACTATGTGTTGGCCACATTTAAATGAGAACCTGCGTTATTATGGACACATATTATATGGATGTTTTCATTTTGATATGTTCCATCTGACTATCAAACTGCTCTTCCAGATGGCTCTCATAAATCACTTTCCAGGCAGTGGGGGCCTGTGGGGTTCTTGGAGCTGAATTCACACAGTGACCAAAGCTATTTGTGCATTCATGTTTTTTTCAAAGTTGTCATCCTTTCTAGTTTCATTGAAAAACATGACTTTTTTTTTTAAAGATATAGAATAATTGACCTCACTTGTTTCTTTTGTGAGGGATTTCTACTTTGCTTTGGAGCTGTGTCATCTCAGAAGTAATGTTCTCTTTCTCACCATCTATGAACATGTGTATGTATATTAGTCAGGGTTCTCAAGAGAAACAGAACCAATAGGATGTTTAAATATATAAGAAAGATTTATTATCAGTAATCAGTTCCCATGACTGTGGAGGGGCTGGCAAGTCCAAAATCTGCAGTGTGGACTGACAAGCTGGAGACCCTGAAAAGCTAATGTTGCAGTTCCAGTCCAAAGGACTATAGGTTAGAGATCCAGGAAAGCCAGTGATACAGACAAAATCTGAAGGCAGGTTGCTGGAGAATTCTCTCTTGCTTTGGGAGGCTGGTTTTTTTGCTCTGTTCAGGTCTTTGACTGATTGGATGAGGCTCACTCGTATTACGGAAGGCAATCTGCTTACTCAAAGTTCACTGAGTAACATTTAAAATGTTAATATCATCCAAATAACCCTGCAAGTTAACCCATAAAATTAACTAGCACAGTGTGTAAAAAGAAAAGATCATGTAATAAGGTCTTTATATATCTATTTTATACTTGCATTACGTTGATTTTATTTCTCTATATTTTTAAGTTTTATTTTTATTTGTTTTATTTTATATATAGCTAGAGGTTTAAAGTTTTGTTTTAAAGACACTTTTAGACATTGACCAAATATTATCAAATACAATATAAAATATAAAAGTTTGCAGTACTAAACCATGGCACAACAGAATTAATTCGTTATTTTTTCTAGATTTATTACGATATAATTGACATGTAATATCATGTAAGTTAACGGTGTACAGTGTATTGACTTAATCCCCTTACATGTCGCAAAATGATGACCACCATGGCGTTAGCTCCTCCATCGTGTCACATAATTGCCATTTCTCTTTTGTGGTGAGAATGTTTAAGATTTACTCTCTTAACCACTTTCAAGTATTTAATACATTATTGTTAATTATACTAATTTATTATTTTAATCAATCAGTTAATTCAACAAAACAAGACTGTGATAGTCTTTGGAAATTCAAATGTAATTCAAGATATACCGAATCACGACCAATGTGGTTCTTGTAGTCTAGTGGTGCTTACACAAGAGGTGATTGATTATATGCCTTGTGACAAGTGCTATGACAGAAAGAGTAGGGATGTATAATATGTATCTGCTTGGGCTACTATAGCAAAATACCATACACTGGATGGTTTAAACAACAGGAATTTATTTTCTTACAACTCTGGAGGCTAGAAGTTCATGAACAAGGTGCCCGAGAATTTGGTTTTTGCTAAGAGCTGTCTTCCTGGCTTGTAGACAGCCACCTTCTCACTATGTTCTTATGTGGCCTTTCCTGAGTGCACACATGTGGAGAAAGACAGTGAGTGAGCTCTCTTGGTTTTCTTTTTATAAGGCGACTAATCTTGTTGGATCAGGGTCTCACTCTGATGACCTCATTTAACTTTGATTACTTCCATAGAGGCCCAGTCTCCAAATATAGCCACCCTGGGGGGTTAGAACTTTAACATAGAATTTTATTTGTGGAGGGGGGAGGGTGAACAACAAACATTCAGTCCATAGCAAGGGGGCTGTGACTCACATATCAAAGACCCAAGTTAGACATAGGGGTGTTAAGGCAAGAAATTATTGTTTAGTTTAGACTTGAAGAATAAAACGAAGTTAGCCAAATAAATGGCAGGGGACAAGGGAGTGACTGGATGGGGGTGGGGAGAGAAAGAAAGAAAGCGTGACACTTCGTAAAGAATGAAGTTAGTTCATGGTAGTTGTTACTTAGAATAGGGTAGGAGGTAGGAAGTAAGAAATGGGAAGTAGTGGGAGTGGAAAGGTCAGGGGCCAGATCAAGCAGGGCCGTAAGCCTACGTTAGAGGCTGGGTTGTATTTTAATGGCAATGAGAAGGCATTGAAGAGTTTTACTTAAGAGAGTGTCATGATCAAGTTTTTTATTTTAGAAATAGAGCTCTGTCTGTAGTATGGAAACTGGATTAGATAGGGAGAAATCTGCGACTGGGAGAACTTTTAGGAGGCTCTTAAAAGTCACCATGGCTATAAAAAAAATGGGGACCTAAAGCAGTGGGGATGGAGCGAAACGGCCAGATTAAAAATGTATTTCTAGATAGAATTAATATTTCATAATTAGACATGGGTATAAGAGAAAGGAAGGAGTCAAAGATTCTTCAAGATTTCTGGCTTGAATGACTGGATGGCGAGTTATATACTGTTTGCTGAGAAAGGAGACAAAAGAGGGTTTAGTTTTTGGGAACATTTTGGACATATTGTATTAAAAGTATCCAAAACAACCATGGGGTGATGTCCTTAATGCAATTGAAAATACTGCCTGAAATTCACAGAGAGTATCTGCTTTGGAGATTTATATTTATGACTTTTCAATGTATTCATGGTAATTGAAGCATAGGTGTTTATGCCATCACCCAGTAAGAGAAGAGAATCAAGAGTGAAATTATAAGAAACTAACATTTCAAGAGCATGCAGAATAAGAGGAATCCACAACAGAGGAGGGAAAAAAAAGAGCAGCTATAGGAAGGGGAAGAAATCTAGGAAGTCAAGGGAAGAGGAAATCAACAAAAGTGTCATCAAATAAGACAAGCATTTAGAAAAATCCCATGAGTTTGCCAAGGGCTTCAGTGATCTTAAGAAAAGCAGTTTAATGGCCAACAGATACAAGGTATTTAAAAAGATGCTCAACTTCACTAGCTATTAGGGAAAACCACAATGAGATACCACCTCACTCCTTTTAGAATGGCTGTCATCAACAAGACAGCTAATAACAAGGGTAGGAGAGGTTGTGGAGAAAATGGAGCCCTCATACACTGTTGGTGGGAATGTAAATTGGTACAGCCACTATGGAAAACAGTATTGCAGTTCCTCAAAAAATTAAGAATACAATTACCATATGACCCAGCAATCTCTTTCCTGTGTGTCTACCAAAAAAATCTGAAAACATTTATCGGTAAAGATATATGTGCCCCTATGTTCATTGTAGCATTATTCATGGTTGCCAAGACATGAAAGACACGTGTGCTACAATGTTCATTGCAGCTTTGTTTATGGTGGCCAAGACATGGAAACAACCAAAATGTCCTTCGATACATGAATGGATAAAGAAGTTGTGGTATAGATACACAATGGAATACTATTCGGCGGTAAGAAAAGATGATATAGGAACATTTGTGACAACATGGATGGATCTTGAGAGTGTAATGCTGAGCGAAATAAGTCAGACAGAAAAAGCAGAGAACCATGTGATTTCACTGATATGTGGTATATAAACCAAAAACAAAAAAAGAACATGACAAACAAATGAGAAACAAAAATTCATAGATACAGACAATAGTTTAGTGGTTACCAGAGGGTAAGGGGGGTGGGGGGTGGGAGATGAGGGTAAGGGGGATCAAATATATGGTGATGGAAGGAGAACTGACTCTGGGTGGTGAACACACAATGGGATTTATAGATGATGTAATACAGAATTGTACACCTGAAATCTATGTAATTTTACTAACAATTGTCACCCCAATAAATTTAAAAAAAAAGTGCTCAAATGAATATTAATGACCTCTTAATATGTATGCATATTTCAGTGCAAACATATGACAACAAATACCTTTTCCCCCCAGGAGCTGGATTAAGGTCATACCAAACAGCACCTCTGTAATGGCAAGTGTGTCTCTTGTACGACTTGTCACACAGGGTTAGGTGTGTCTGGCATTTGCTTCTTCTCATGTCACTCTAAACAGAGGCCATATTTGAAAAGCAGGCAAATTGACGGTTTGGCTTAATTTTTCTTCTAGGATTTAGGAAGTTTCTTTTTTTTTTTAAGCAAAATGTTAGGCAGAGAGACCAGAGTGATAATACATACCTGATTTTCAGTGCTGTGGGTCCAGGATCACCTGAGGGTTGAAAAACAGAGTTTGCAGATGTAAATGAAGCTGCTCATTGACTCAGCCCATCTTCCCTGTTGAGGTGAACTTACTGCTGAAACAAAATGCTGTACCTAGTGAATTCTAAGCAATGCAGGAGCAGAGAGAAGGTTAGGCTGACATATAGTGAATTCCTTGCACCAAATATATCTTTGCCATGGAAATTCTCAATTTATGAAACTTTTAATACATTTTCAGGGATTTTCTCTATTAGTTTTTTTTCTCTCTCTCTCCCCCCTACCCCTCCCTCCTCCCCCCCCCTTCTCTTTGAGAGAGTGGAGTTTACATCTCATTTAAGTTAAAATATTAACCATTCATGATGTACCTGAAATATGAAGCTACAACAGTGAGGGGTGGGAACAGGCTGAACCTGTGTTACTGTGTTTCTTAAAGAAACTGCCTACTTTTAAAAACTGGTTTTGGCCCAGCGGGTAAGGCAGGATGGTTGGACATGAATTTCCAATCGATCTCTTCCCTTTGACAGTTACTGCATGAGTTCCAATCACATTAGCGCCTCTTCAGCTTGAGCCAGAATTTATAGCATAAATTCAACATTTTTCAAATCTTAATCAACCCAGAGGTCATTCTCCTCAAAGTGCAGTTTTGCTGCTGCCACTGGAAAATCAATGGGGAGGGGTTGATACTTGCCTGCTGCCACAGCACCAGACACAAAATGAAATGCTCCAGAAACGTCTGCAATTTTCAGCTGTAGCTTCCAGAGAATTTTTTTGTTTCAATGCCAGTGGCACTTTTGATCCCTAATGTCTAGGTCTTACCCAGGGGGAAGAGTCCAGTCAACAATAGCATAAACAGATTAATAAAAGTGTGTGTGTCGGGGAAGCTTTGATCTTATTCGTCTTTGTCTTAAAAAGCTACTCTTTGTATTGTCTATAGAATAAAGTTCCAACTCTTTGGCTTGGCAATCAGAGCCCTTAATAACAGCACCTAGTCAGCTCACACGTTGTCTGGCATAAAGGAGCACTCAACGAACCGTGCTTTAGAGTAGGTGAATAAAAGAATCAGTCCTTGCTGTATCCACATCAAACTTCTCCCTACATCATTACGCACCCTCAGGCCTTCAGGTCTCCATTCACATAAAGCTCTGGGCACTGAGCGCCCCTTTCCCTCCTAGTTCCCCATCGCAGTATTCTTGTTCCTTTGAGACCTGGATCAGAGGTCACCTCTGTGACCTTTCTCTGTTCCCTGCTCCAAGCGAAGCAGGACTCATAGTTTCTTCTTCTGTGGTCTCACTGCATGTTTCCATACCTCTATAATAGCCCTTGGCAGTATTTTCAAAATAGGTATGGGTGGGCTTATTCTCTGACAGAATGTGAAATCTGTCTGAGGCAGGACCTTGTCTTGCTCACCTAGCATCAATATGAAAACACGTTAATTGAACTAAATCAACATTCTCTATAATCTACATTTTTTCGAGATATAAAAGTCACAAGATTAAGAATGAGAAGAGAGTTTTCTACCCAACTGTGCAATCTTGAATCCATCTCTTCTGGACCTGAGTTTCTTAATCAAGTGACATAATTGACCTAACTGATTACTAAAATTCATTCTTATTTTAGCGTTATTATTATCCTTGTCATTATTTCTGTTATGTTTGTTACTTTACTTCTGCTATTACTACTACTACTACTAGTAGTACCACTATTATTACTACAGCAACTACTACTATCTGAATTAACGATGCCAGTACCACCATTTATTGGTCCCGACTATGTGTCAGGCTCTATTATAAGAACTTAACTTACATTATTGCATTTAATCTTCAAAACAACCACATGTGTTAGAAATATTAGCTTCATTTCAGAGATGAGAATTGATGCTCACAGACTAAGAAACGTGTCTGAAGCCACATAGCTAGTGTGTGACGGAAGTAGAATTTAAACCCAGTATTCTGATTTCCATTTCCTAAAAAAAAATGAACTTTTAATTTGTTATACTAATTATTCTAAACCCAAGAAAAGTGTATATTTTGCTATAAATATGTAATTGTTTATAATTAAAAAATACTATATCCTTATGAAAGATCTACAGACTTCCAAAGAAAACAGAGAATGGTAAATCCCTGATAATTCTACTACTGAGAGAGAACCCACATGAATATGCTTGTGAATTTTCTTCATGTGTTTTCTCTAGATATGTATGTATGTTTGCATACATAATTGGCAATTGCATATTAATTGAGATGCACAATTAGCATGGTGGTAAAGCTAGTGTGTGGAGGCTTTAACACTTTTGCTGTTTCCTGGCCAGAGCCTCATGTACATTAGCAGTGCAGCTATTCAGGAAGTGCTCATACCAAAAAAACAGTTGAGGCATTGGAGCTCTGACTCATGCTAGCAATTTGTCTCCTCCAAGTGCCAGAGTTAGGTAACTTTAATGCAATGGGAATATTAGAGTCCTTGAAGAATGGCATAAAGATTATTGGGAGAAGAAATGAATTTCAACAACTGATTGAATTTCCCCTATTTCGGGGTGGTGGGTCAAGTCACTCCTGGAGATTACTGAAAGCCCAATCCTTAAAAAAGGTCCAGACTTTGAGATTAGATTAACTGGATTACAGTTCCATATCTATCAATTTTCTCTTTTGTTTTATTGTTTGAATTTTTTTAAATGAAAGTTTATTGGGGTGACAATTTCAGTAAAGTTACATAGATTTCAGGTGTACAATTTTGTAATACATCATCTATATATCACATTCTGTGTTCATCACCCAGAGTCAATTCTCCTTTCATCACCATATATTTGACCCTATTTACCCTCATCTACTATCTCCCTCCCCTCTTCCCCTCTGGTAACCACTAAACTATTGTCCGTGTCTATGAGTTTTTGCTTTTTCATTTGTTTGTCTTGTTCCTTTGTTGTTTTCAGTTTTATATCTCACATATCAGTGAAATCATATGGTTCTCTACTTTTTTCTGTTTATTTTGCTTAGCATAATAATCTCAAGATCCATGTTGTCACAAATGCCATTGTTTCATCTTTTTTTATAGCACAATAGTATTCCATTGTGTATATATGCCACATCTTCTTTGTCCATTCATCTATCGAAGGACACTTTGGTTGTTTCCATGTCTTGGCCACCGTAGATAAAGCTGAAGAGAACATCAGAACACATGTGTCTTTATGGATAAATGTTTTCAGATTTTTTGGGTAGATACCCAGGAGAGGGATTGCTGGGTCATACGGTAATTCTATTCGTAATTTTTTGAGGAACCTCCACACTGCCTTCCATAACCGCTGCACCAGTCTGCATTCCCACCAACAGTGTATGAGGGTTCCTTTTTCTCCACAGCCTCTCCAACACTTGTTACTAGTTGTCTTGTTGATGATAGCCATTCTGACTGGGGTGAGGTGATATCTCATGGTGGGTTTGATTTGCATTTCTCTGATGATTAGTGATGTTGAGCATTTTTTCATATGTCTAGTATCAACTCTTTACTCAGGAGCCTGAGGCATGTATCACTTCAGAAACAATCGTAGAATCTAAGAAGAAACCTGAGTCTATGAAGGTTGAAGTCATTTGTTCTAATTCACACGCCTAAGAGATGACGGGTTCAGGACTACAACTTAGCAGGGCAAAGGAGTAAACATTATCGTTGATTCAGCACTTACCTGACCACATATTGTATTAGATCCTTGCCATACTGTGTTTCCCTGAAAATAAGACCTAGCAGGACAATCAGCTCTAATGCGTCTTTTGGAGCAAAAATTAATATAAGACCCGGTCTTATTTTACTATGAGACTATTAATTTTTGCTCCAGAAGACGCATTAGAGCTGATTGTCCTGCTAGGTCTTATTTTCGGGGGGAAAGGGCACATTTTATTGTTTTGTACTCTCATTGACTCTCTCAGCGAAGGTATTATCTATCTATCTCCCTTATAGAGATGAGAAAACAGATACAATAATCTGCTCAAGGTGGCAAACATCTAGAAAGTGGGAATGTCAGGATTTGAATCTTTGTCCATTTGACTCCTAAGTCTGTATTCTTTCAGCAGTACCACACGTCTGCAGCTTTCTGACTCACAGCAGAGCTCTTGCCAGGAGAGTCCTCTGCTATCATTTCTTGGAATGGCTGCTGTGGCGTCAGGGTCCTGTTATAGGAGTATCATCATGATGAGTGTGAGGGGACGGGGATTTCATTAAAGGAATTAGACATTACCTATCTGTGGCAGGATCGCAGGAAGTGACGATCAGAGAGCTGGAGGATCAGAGATAGATCACCATCCTGTCCATCTAAGAAACAAGGCATCGGAGTGAGACAGCACAGTGAGTGAGCAAGCAGAGATCCATGGAAAGCTGGTTCCTCTGTGTGGCTCCTGATTCTGTGGGTCTGCTGCCAAATGGCTGGTGGTGGATTCGAGTTCTCCAGGCAACAGGACCAGCAGGAGGGAAAAGAGCTGAAATTAGAGCTGGGGAGAGGTGGAACTAGCTGGCACCCACAATGTACCTCTGTGTGATGTCTGGCTAAAAAACATCTGCAGAGACTAATGACTGCTGCCTTATTTTCACCTTCCAAATCGTGTGCAAGTTCCTCTTTTGACCAACTGTAACCCATAACCATATAGGAAAAGCCATTCTGAGAAACATAGTTCCCTGCTTGACTGTATATCCTCCATAGCTGCCATTTGAACAGTTCTGGAGGTGGTTGGCCCCGAGGAAAGGATGTCCGACTAGCCAGCCCAAAGCCAAGTATCTATTGCACTACTGTCCAATAGGACTCTTTGCAGTCATGGAAATAGCTGCACCTGCCATCCACCTTCATGCCCCTCTCTTTTCCACTGCCTATGAGCTCCCTATGGGCGGAGATTATGTTGCTCCTAGTGATCAAGTAAAGGAGCTGGCATCTGCCTGTGGAGTACATGAATGGTCAGAGTCACTGTCATAGGCAGGGAGCTGTCAAGGGAGTTACTAGGGGGGCAAACGGCAGACTAGAGAGGCAGCATATGGAATCATAGAGTTTTAGGTCTGGAACAGGCAGCTTAGAGGCTGTGGTAGAAAGAATATAGCCCTTGGAGGTCTAATACTAGCTCTGCTACTTCCTTGGTTATGTATCTTGGGCAGGTTTTGGGGCCTTTCTAAGCTTCCTTTTCCTTATCTGTAAGAAAGGGAAGGTTATACCTATTTCAGAGATGTGAGAAGTAATGAAAGCATGTAAAGTAACTAGCATGGAGCCTGGCAAATACAATCTTTCTTTCATATATGTGGTTTCTTTTTAGAGATTTTCGAGTATCCTTCATTATTATTGAAGCTTTCCAGTAGGAGTATAGTCCATTGTCGGGATATATTGCAAATAAAATGCAACTCAGCTGTAATTGATCATCCGCCAGGGCCAAAAACACAGGTCCAGTTGAGGCCTTCATTTCTCCCTATCAGAAAAGAGTGAATTTAAGGACAATTAAAGAAGATTTTATAGATTTAACTGCATATTGGACAGATCCTCTGGGACCTCAGAACCTTTCTGAGAATTACAAGGTTAAATGGTAATCCAATTATGTTTGCTGCATGAACGGAACTGTCCATGGTGACTCATGCCCGAACTAAGCTGGTTTCCTGACACTACATAACAGTCACTGCTCTGTGGCTCCGACCGCTTCCAACTCAAGAATCATCATTTTGTTTCATTTCACAAACAATTTAGACATGAATTGGATTGACCAGAGAGTAGGACTCAAAACATATTTAACTGAATCCATAGAAACAGAATTCAGGCATGGAATTTTGTTGGTTATTCAGCAGATGACCATCTTTCTCCTTGCTCAGCCTGCTGCCTGCACCTGGGACTTCTACAATTATGAGGACCCTCAATTGGGTTATACTTTTACGTAAGTCAAGCCAGTGAAGTATTAAGAAAATACATAATTCATTTTTACCCAGAAGTTTAAGCCATGACTTCTATTGTAGTAGCTAATCTGATTTCCTGGTCATATGAAACCTTAAAAGGGTCTCCCAAGGACACAGAACCACAGTTTCTCCTTTTCCCCTCATGGTTTGTCAGTTTTATATACAAGAGCTCAGATTTCCTCTCAGGTCAGGATGTTTGTGGTGACATTTATAAATGAGTCCAAGTTTAAATGTTTTACTGAGCTCTTAGCAATATTTGTAATAAGTAGAGTCAGGAAACCAGATTAGTTCAGGCGTGAGAAAGAGCTGAAGAGGACAGGTAGCATTTGACTAGAAATCAAGAAACCAGAATTTGAATTTTAGCTCTCCTATTTATCAGCTGAATTAGCTTCCTCAGCTGTAAGATGAGAATAATTGGATTTAGTTTGCAAGAGTGAGGTAATGGCAACAAGGTGAATAGAAGAGCAAAGGGCTTTGGAGACTGGCAGGGTGGATTTGGGGCCTGTTTCTGCCGTTAACTCCTTGTTTGCCCTCAGTCAAATGACTTCTCGTTTCTGAGCCTCTAACCCCTCACACATAAAACATAAAAATGATGGCAGATAATCTCTAACTTCCCTTTGGGCGAGCAAGTCTCCGATGATCATGTGTCTCCATTTTCAGCTGAGGAAAGGAGCTCACAGCACCGCAAATCTCTCCTGCAAGCTGGGCCTTTAGCTAAACCAGCTGTAGTTTACTTTGTTTCAACTCCTATCTCCTTCCAAGCCACCTCTTCCTTAAATACAGAGGGTGCCCCCCAAAATGTATACACATTTTAAAAAAGGAGAACTGTTTTAATTGTAATACTCAATATATACCAATAACAAAAGATGAATACAAGTTACCTTTGACTTCTGCAATTACAAGAGGTGCTCAAAGTGGTTACCATCAGCGTCCAGACAGTTCTGATTTTGGCGAACTACTGCTTGAGCAACGTTGACCAAAGTGTCCACTTCTATACATTTTTTTTTTTGCATTCCCGGTACACACTCACATACACACATCTTCATATATATGTATATGCATATATATGTATATATACAAATATATGTATATATTTGTATACATACATATATATACACTTATGTATACACATAAGTGTATATATATGTATGTATATTTATTTATTTATTTGCATTTAAACTGCGACTCATGGTTTTCTTCCTCTAGACATTTTTTTAAAGGAACATGCTGTCATCTCAAATGATTTTTCCAAAACATGTGATATATTCATACTTTGTGTCCCAGGAGCCTAGATCTCAGCTCTGGGAGGAACCTCAGCCATCATTCTATATAACTTTCCCACTCTCTATCCATGACCCCTTCTATAGCTTTCCTGGTAGAGGGCATTGGACTTCCATTTGAATGCTTCTAGGCACTCACTAGGAGGGTTCTGTATCTTTGGACCATTCCTTATTATCTGTACCAGGTTGCTCCGCAAAACTTGAAGTTTGGTGATAAAACTTATAGCAAGGGAACACTACAATTTCAGATATTATGTGCTGGCAAATGATCCACACACCTGCCCACTGGTGGAAGTGCTTTGACCTTCACTTATCCTGACTCACACTTGTGGGATGTTGTAGCATATTTAATCAGGAATTAAAGATCCACTTTTGTGTGCTGAATCTGTTACTTACTAGTGTAAGATCTTAGTTCTATTCATGCCCCTGCTTCTCCTCACTTGTAAAGTGGATATAAGAACAGTCAGCCTGCCTTTCTACGAGCTGTTGAGAGAATGAACTAGGGTAACATAAATAATATACATCATAAAGTACTATAGCAGAGCTCAGCAAGCTCTGGCCTTTGGCCTGGCTGTCTGTTTTTGTAAATAAAGTTTTATTGTACCATAGTCATGCCCATTCATTTATGTGTTAGGCCTTTGGCTGCTTTCGTACTACTTTGTCTGAGTGGAATAGGTGCAACAGAAACTGTAAGGCCTACAGGCCTGAAATCTTTACTATCTAGCCCTTTATGGAAAAGATTGCTGACTGCTATGCTATACAAATATGTGTTCCTTATTAGAATTACTAGGTTTATTTTAGGAAAAGGCATAAAATGATGGTATTATTGTATAGTAATAGAAAGAAATCTAGTCAACTCAATGGTGAACATTAATTGAGCACCTGACAATGTCAAGATCTGCCCTAAGTAATTTATATGCATTTTCTTGATTAATTTTTACAGCAACACTCTATGTCAGGCATCTTATTGCATCTATGTTACAAATCAATTGACTCTCAATAACTTGACCAAGGTTACACTGGCAGAGAGCCAGAACTGAAAATTAGATATCTGGTTCCAAAATTCATGTTCCTTTTATGTGCCACCTACCCTCTCATAGTTATGACAGTTATAAATTTAAGTATTGTAACTCTTGTTAGAGCCTTTGTGGAATGCATTAAGGATCTTAAAAGTTGTATATGATCAAGTTAATAATGGGTACAAATGTCTATCATACATTATAATATCAGAAAGGAGTTCAAATGTATCAGTAAGATCAGTGCTTTGAAAACATATAGAAACAGATAATAGCAAAACCTAACCGACTGATGAAGATTGAATAGTAAGGATTACTGAATCTTTGAATGTTTTGACATCATCACTACATCTTTGTCAGCACACACCAACCTTTTTCAGTTTAGGTATCTATTAGTTCAGTACTTAAAATCTCAATGGAATCACACATGGTGAAAAGATAGGATGAAAGGAGTCTATAAGCTGACAGGCTGATTGTTCCTCTAGTCTATGTTTTTTGAAAATCTTCTAACATTAACTGTAAAATAGTCAAAACTTTAATAAAGTAGGTAGGTCTACTTCATTAAAAGTGAGGTATAAAGGAAAAGATTATTGAGAGCTTCTAGAAAGAACATGAGGGTTATCTTATTAACTATAATAAAAAAGTAACAGAACATATATCCCTTTCTTCGCGTGATATGCAAATATCCCATTTGTCATCCATGTATCATTTGTAGACTTTAGAGTTAAAAGGAACCTTGAAGATCCTTCTATTTAACCTCCTCAGTTTATAGATAAGAAAACTGAGGCTCAGAAAAGTTTAGTTATTTGCCTAAGGTCACACAGCTAATATTTGTCAGAACTAGAATTCAAAAACTGAGTCCTTTCTCATTCGTTTATTAGTTTATTCATCCATTCATGAATTTTTGAAATTCATCTAACATTTATTGATGTCCTGCTACATGGTATCCACTATATTAGATGCCATTACCTGTGTTATTTAATTCTCATGAGGTAGGTATTATTACCTTCATTTTATAGCTGAAAAACTGAGATTAAAAGAGATTAACAGCCTTGCCCAAGGTCTGACAGCTTTGACATAAATGAACTAGCTAGAGAGACTATGGAACCAATTTCAAACTCCCTATACAATTCCAAAGTCAGGCAAATAGAGCTAATTAATCCTCTGTTCCAACTCTGAAATAATTGTTTTGTCAGTCTTTTAACCTGAGCTGATAGAGAGCTTCGTATCTGAGGTTCTGGACAGAGCCTGCAGAGATGATTTTCTGAGTTATCAAGTGAACAGAGATTTATGTGTTTTATTTTATTTTACATTTTGTTTACCTCATTTCTTTATGTATACACATTTTAAATGGCCGCAGTCATAGAAATGAAAGATTATATATTGCATTTTATTAGTTAACATCAGAATATCTTATAATCTTCCAATGTCAGCCCATATACCATTCCATGCATAGTCTTTATGATTATAATTTTAATAGTCAAAGACTAGTCAGTTGCATGATTGTACTATAATTTACCTCATCCTCTTTGTTGCACATTAAGTTTTTAAACTAACATAGCTATTGAACATGTTCTAACATTTAGGGTTATTTAGTGTTTTTTGTCTTCTGTTTTATTATTTAAGAAATAATATGGGAAATAATGTAAAATTACTGGGTCAGAGGGTATAAATATTATTATTGCTCTTATATATTTCTACATGAATATCAAAAGGGATTGTACAAATTTATAGTGCCTACATGAGTAAAAAAAGTAATGAGTTTACCACATTGGGTGTGGTAAATTTAGATACCTGGCATGTAAATATTGATTTACTTATTAAGAGATTCATTTAGGTAATATTTGAACTATACTCTTTCACATATTTCATTTGACATTCACATTTTTGACAGATTTTTGCTAATTTAGTATATGGCTAGAAGCTTTAGATACCTGGCATGTATGTAGCAAAGGTGATATTTTGTAACCCAAATGCAAAGATTTGACTTTTGTTTTTGTCTAAATTGTTATTCTCCCTTTGGGTTAGTATATTATGCATAGGGTTTAGGCCACAGAATATCAAAAATTTCAGATGCCCGCTGTGAGTGAAGATGACAAAAAGAAAGCAATTTCAAACCTAAGATTTTCTCTAATATTTATGTCTTCTCTTAGTTTCTTTCTTATTAAGGCTAAAAATAATTTCACTTAGAAAATTGTGCAAAGGATATAAAGAAGTTTGATTAAAGACTCCTTCAAATGTTGATGTATCTTTTTAATATATAACCTCCTTTAATATTGTAACCAATAATTAAAATAAATCTACATCAAAAAAGCAATAAAGAAGCTAACCATGAAAATTCCCATTAAGTACAGTTTTAATGCATTTATTTGATTTCATTTAGAAATATTTTATATAGGCACATATTTTGGAATAAATAATAGGAACCCTCCTTGATACATCTTGTAGAGTTTGGAACTTCTTTCATATGAAAAAGATTTTAGTTATTCATTCAATAAATCTGCATTACTTAATATCTTTTTTTGTGTGTAGTAAAAATTACATAATCTAAAAGTTACTGTCTTAACCATTTTTAACTATACAGTACAGTAGTGTTAATTATATGTATATTTTGGTGCAACAGATCTCTAGAACTGTTTAATCTTGCAAAACTGAAACTCTATACCCGTTGAATGATAACTTCCCTTCCCTCCTTCCCCCAGCCACTGAGAACTACCATTGTACTTATTGTTTCTAAGAGTTTGACTACTTTAGATGCATCATATAAGCAGATTCATGTAGTATTTGTCTTTCTGTGACTGACTTATTTCCTTTAGCATAATGTCCTCAAGATTCATCCATTTGTATCGTATAATTGGATTCCCCTCATGTTTAAGACTGAATGTTTTTCCTTAATCCATTCATCTGTCAATGGATATTTAGGTTGCTTCCCCCTCTTGGCTATTGTGAGTAATGCTGCCTTGAACATGGGTATGCAAATACCTTTCCAAGATCTTGTTTTTAATTCTATTGGACATATACCCAGAATTGAGATTGCTGGGTCATATGGTTATTCTATTTTTAACTTTTGGAGGAAACTCCATACTATTTTCCGTAAAGGCTGTACTATTTTATAGTCCCATCAACAGTGCACAAGGATTATAATTTCTCAACATCCTCATCAACACTTATTATTTTCTTTCTTTTTATTGATAGTGGCTATCCAAATGGGTGTGGTTTTGATTTGCATTTCCCTGATGACTATTGAAGTCAAGCACCTTTAATATTCTTGTTAGCCATTTGTGTATCTTCTTCGGAGAAATGTTTATTCAGGCCCTTTGCACATTTTTAAATTGAATTATTTTGTTGTTGAATTGTAGGAGTTCTTTATATATTCTAGATGTATATGGTTTGCACATATCTTCGCCTATTCCTTAGGTTGCCTAGAAATTTTTAAGTTTGATGTAGTCTCAATTGTTTATTTTTGCTTTTGTTTCCCTATGCTTTTGGTGTCATATCCAAGAAATCGTTGTCAACTGCATTGTAATGAAGCTTTTTCCATATGTTTTCTCCTAGGAATTTTATAATTTCAGGTCTTACATTTTGATCTTTAATTCATATTGAGATAATTTTTGTTTATGGTGTAAGATAAGGGTCCATCTTCATTCTTTTACATGTGAGTATCCAGTTTTCCCAACACAATTTATTGAAGAGACTATCTTTTCTTTGTTGCGGAGACCTGGCACCCTTGTCAAGTATCATTTTACCATATATATGCCATATATGCATATATTTGGGCTCTATGCTGTTGCATTGGTCTATATGCCTGTATTTATAGAAGTACCATATTGTCCATTCTGCTATGATTACTGCAGGTTTGTAATATGTTTTGCAAACCAGCTTTGTTTATCTTTCTCAAGGTTGTTCTATCTTTTGAGGGTCCTTTGAGATTACATATGAAGTTTAGGATTTTTATTCTATTTTTTTCCAAAAAAATAAAA
The DNA here is from genome assembly GCF_036562045.2 of Rhinolophus sinicus. Classification (NCBI taxonomy): domain Eukaryota; kingdom Metazoa; phylum Chordata; class Mammalia; order Chiroptera; family Rhinolophidae; genus Rhinolophus; species Rhinolophus sinicus. The sequence continues at coordinate 19,897,963 of NC_133756.1, read as the reverse complement.
AGCCATTGGGATTTTCATAGGGATTGCATTGAATCTGTAGATCATTTCGGGTGGTGGACATTTTTAACAATATTAAGTCTTCCAATCCATGCAAGTCTTCCAATCCAAATCTTCCAATCCAATCCATAAATGGGATGTCTTCCCATTTATTTGTGTCTTCTTTAATTTATTTTATCAATATTATGCAGATTTTAGTGTACAAGTTTTTCAATTCACTTCATTGGTTATGTTTATTCCTAATATTTTATGCTTTTTCATGAAATTGTAAATAGGATTGTTTTCTTAATTTCTGTTTGGATAGTTTTTTGTTAGTTTATGGAAACCCAAATAATTTTTGTGTGCTTATTTTGCATCGTGCAACTTGACTAAATTTGTTTATTAGTTCTAACAGATGTGTGTGTGTGTGTGTGTGTGTGTGTGTGTGTGTGTGTATACTCTTTAGGATTTTCTAAGTATAAAAATCATACAATCTAAAAACAGAATAATTTTGTTTCTTCCTTTGCAGTTTGGATTTATTTCTTTTTCCTGACTGATTGCTGTTGGTAGAGCTTCCAGTAGTATATTGACTAAAAGTGGAGAGAGTGGGATTCTTACCTTGTTCTGGATGTTAGATGGAAAGGTTTTAATTTTTCACCATTCACTGTATGTTAGCTATGGAATTTTCATATATATCCTTTATTCTGATGAGGTAATTTTCTTCTATTACTAATTTGTTGAGTGTTTTTGTCATGAAATGGTACTGAATTTTTTATAATGCTTTTTCTGCATCAGTTGAGACTATCATGTGGTTTTTGTCCTTCATTCTGGCCATGTGGTATATTACATTGATTGATTTTCATATATTGAACTGTCCCTGCTTTCCCAGTTGCATTGCTTAACTTCTAATGTGCATCTGGTAAATTATAAGATGCAGGGACTCACATCTTGATAAAATAAAAACAAATAGAAATGCCTTCCTATTTCTTATCTTGTCTTGGTTCTCATTCCTTTTAGTACTACTATGTTGCATCAATTAGAATGCCAAGTATAAGGAAAAACAAATGGCAACCACTTCTCAATGCCTAGTGGAGATACCCTTTATATCTATACTTGAAGTGGGTTCAAGTATTCATGTGGGTTAGTCTGGATACTCTTATGAGAAAGTATTGAGTATTTCAGTCACTAGGAAAGCTTTAATTTGTTTTGTTAATGGATATATGCTGATGCTGAAGAAGAGATGCAGTTAAATGTTGTGCCAAGCCATGAAGCCAAAAAACAAGCATGAATTTCCACTCTGTGCCAGGCAGGTCTGTATTTCATCAAATAAGGCATAAATCCTTCTATTGAGAAAGCAACTGTCCAATTGGTGAGACAAGTATGTAAATACGACAGATCTGTAAGCAAAGTATACTAGGATCCCAGAAGCAGGAAAAGTCAATTGCAAATTAGGAAATCATGGAAGATCAGTGAAAGTCATCATGAGGGCAGTGGTATATTTGAACTGAACCTTAAAGATGAGAAATCTGATGGTGGAAAAGTACAAGCCTGCAAAAGCCCTTGAGCTCAGTTCTGTACTGCTTCCAGACCACACTAGGGCATGAGAATCTTTGTACCAGTCCAGTCTCCCTGGGCCCACCACGTTGCCAATATCCCGGGGCCTCAGTCCTCTTTCCACTGGTATGTGTGTGTGTGGAGGTGGGGGGGACAGGATAATGTGCTGCTCATATCTTCCTTCAAGAAAACCTGTCTTGGAAAGCATGGTTGACAGACAACCTGCAAGTGACACACCAGACCACATGTCCCCAGAGCTACTCTGTCACTGGACTGGGTATGGTAGGGGTACTACAGCTGTACCATTACTGCTCAGTGTGAAGATGTCTAAAGGTAACTTTTCTCAGACTACCCATTGGCCTGCCTGAGACCTCTCAGAACTACACTGCAGCCTCAGACTCTTCCCACCCAATTCTTCCTTTCTTCTTTCCTTTCACAGGTGTCACGCCTGCATTGCCATTTGGTAGCTCTTCCAGGCTACTCTCGCTCCCTTCCTCTTATCCTTAATAGGAAATTATCCCCGAACCTCTCTAGCAGATCTAATGCTACTTGGTTTCTTCTTGTCACATGACCCAAACTGACAGAGGAGGGAGCCCTACTTCTCCTTCCCCACCAGGGTTATCTCTCTATTTCAAGGCAGTGACCTTTCTTCTTAGGTACTATTACTAGTGTATCTCAACAGTGTTGGGTGATCATAATAGCTAAGCACAGAAGTTATCTTTAGGCAACTTCTGTTTTTAGGCCGACAGTGCACGTGGGGCAAGAGAATACAAAGGCCTGAATAATTTCTTTGCAGAGGGGAAAATCTAGAAAACAAAACACAAAGAGCTCTCATTACTTTGCAATATTGATTACTTATGAAGAGATCATTTAGGTAATATTTGAACTATACTCTTTCACATACTTCATTTTTTTTTTTTTAATTAAATTTATTGGGGTGACAATTGTTAGTAAAATTACATAGATTTCAGGTGTACAATTCTGTATTACATCATCTATAAATCCCATTGTGTGTTCATCACCCAGAGTCAGTTCTCCTTCCATCACCATATATTTGATCCCCCTTACCCTCATCTCCCACCCCCCACCCCCCGCCCCCGTTACCCTCTGGCAACCACTAAACTATTGTCTGTGTCTATGAGTTTCTGTTTCTCATTTGTTTGTCTTGTTCTTTTGTTGTTTTTGGTTTATATACCACATATCAGTGAAATCACATGGTTCTCTGCTTTTTCTGTCTGACTTGTTTCGCTCAGCATTACTCTCTCAAGATCCATCCATGTTGTCACAAATGTTCCTATATCATCTTTTCTTACTGCGAATAGTATTCCATTGTGTATATATACCACAACTTCTTTATCCATTCATCTATCGAAGGACATTTTGGTTGTTTCCATGTCTTGGCCACCGTAAACAAAGCTGCAATGAACATTGGAGCACACGTGTCTTTATCTCTAAATGTTTTCAGATTTTTGGGTAGATACCCAGAAGAGGGATTGCTGGGTCATATGGCAATTCTATTCGTAATTCTTTGAGAAACCTCCACACTGCCTTCCATAACGGCTGCACCAGTCTGCATTCCCACCAACAGTGTATGAGGGTTCCTTTTCTCCACAGCCTCTCCAACATTTGTTATTATTTGTCTTGTTGATGATAGCCATTCTGACTGGGGTGAGGTGATATCTCATTGTGGTTTTGATTTGCATTTCTCTGATGATTAGTGATGTTGAGCATTTTTTCATATGTCTATTTGCCATTTGTATGTCCTCTTTGGAGAAATGTCTCTTCAAGTCCTCTGCCCATTTTTCAATTGGGTTGTTTGTTTTTTTGTTGTTGAGTTGCATGAGTTCCTTGTATATTCTGGATACTAGCCCCTTATCGGAGGCACTGTTTGCAAAAATCTTCTCCCATTCAGTTGGTGGCCTCTTTATTTTGTCAATGGTTTCTTTTGCTGTGCAGAAGCTTTTAAGTTTCATATAGTCCCATTTGTTTATTTTAGCTTTTACTTCCATTGCCTTTGGAGTCAAGTTCATAAAATGCTCTTTGAACCCAAGGTCCATAAGTTTAGTACCTATGTTTTCTTCTATGCAGTTTATTGTGTCAGGTCTTATGCTTAAGTCTTTGATCCATTTTGAATTAACTTTGGTACATGGTGACAAATAGCAGTCCAGTTTCATTCTTTTGCACGTGGCTATCCAATTCTCCCAGCACCATTTATTGAAGAGGCTGTCTTTGCTCCATTGTATGTTTTTAGCTTCTTTGTCAAAAATTATCTGTCCATATTTATGTGGTTTTATTTCTGGGTTCTCAATTCTATTCCATTGGTCTATGTGTCTGTTTTTCTGCCAATACCATGCTGTTTTGATTATTGTAGCCCTGTAGTACAAGCCAAAGTCAGGAAGTGTGATACCTCCATTATTGTTCTTTTTCCTTAAGATTGCTTTGGCTATTCGGGGTCTTTTGTGGTTCCAAACAAATCTGATGATTTTTTGTTCTATTTCTTTAAAATATGCCATTGGGATTTTGATGGGGATTGCATTGAATCTGTATATTGCTTTGGGTAATATGGCCATTTTAACTATGTTGATTCTTCCAATCCATGAGCACGGAATGTCTTTCCATTTCTTTGTGTCTTCTTCAATTTCTTTCAAAAATGTCTTATAGTTTTCAGCATATAGGTCTTTCACATCCTTGGTTAAGTTTATTCCTAGGTATTTTATTCTTTTTGCTGCAATTGCAAAAGGAATTGTTTTTTGTATTTCTTTTCTGAGATTTCATTGTTAGTATATAGGAAGGCAATGGACTTTTGTGCGTTGATTTTGTAGCCGCAACTTTACTGTATTCGTTGATTGTTTCTAATAGCTTTTTGGTGGAGTCTTTAGGGTTTTCTATATATAGCATCATGTCATCTGCAAAGAGTGATAATTTAACTTCTTCATTCCCAATTTGGATGCCTTTTATTTCTTTCTCTTGCCTGATTGCTCTGGCAAGGACTTCCTACACTATGTTGAAAAGCAGAGGTGATAGGGGACATCCCTGTCGTGTTCCTGAACGTAGAGCAAAGGGCTTCAGTTTTCTCCATTAATTATGAGATTAGCAGAGGGCTTGTCATATATGGCCTTTATTATGTTAAGGTATTTTCCTTCTATACCCATTTTATTAAGTGTTTTAATCATAAATGGATGTTGTATCTTGTCAAATGCTTTTTCTGCATCAATTGATATAATCATATGATTTTTGTCCTTTATTTTGTTTATGTGATGTATCACATTGATGGATTCGTATGTTGAACCATCCTTGTGCCCCGGGATGAACCCCACTTGGTCGTGATGAATAATCTTTTTAATGCATTGTTGTATTCGATTTGCTAGAATTTTATTTAGGATTTTTGCATCGGTATTCATTAGAGATATTGGTCTGTAGTTTTCTTTTTTGTGCTGTCCTTACCAGGTTTTGGTATCAGGGTAATGTTGGCCTCATAAAATGAGTTAGGGAGTACTGTCTCTTCTTCAATTTTTGGAAGAGTTTGTGCAGAATTGGTATTAGATCCTCTTTGAAGGTTTGGTAGAATTCACTAGTGAAGCCATCTGGTCCCGGACTTTTGCTTTTGGGAAGGTTTTGGATGACTGATTCAATTTCGTTACTGGTGATCGGTCTGTTTAGATTTTCCAGTTCTTCATGGTTCAGCCTTGGAAGGCTATATGTTTCTAAGAACTTGTCCATTTCTTCTAGGTTGTTGAATTTGGTGGCATATAGTCCTTCATAGTATTCTTGGATGATCCTTTGTATTTCTGTGGTGTCCGTGATAACTTCCCCTTTTACGTTTCTGATTTTGTTAATCAGTGTCTTCTCTCTTTTATCTTAGTAAGTCTAGCCAAGGGTTTGTCAATTTTGTTAATCTTTTCAAAGAACCAGCTCTTTGTCATATTAATTTTTTCTATTGTCTTTTTGTTCTCTATTTCATTTAGTTCTGCTCTAATTTTTGTTATTTCCTTTCTTCTGCTGACCTTGGGTTTTACTTGTTCTTCTTTTTCTAGTTCTTTAAGGTGTAACATGAGGTTATTTATTTGGGAGTTTTCTTGTTTCTTGAGATAGGCCTGTAATGAGATAAATTTCCCTCTTAAAACTGCTTCGCTGCATCCCAAAAATTTTGGTAGGATGTATTTTCATTGTCATTTGTTTCTATGTATCTTTTGATCTCTCCTCTAATTTCTTCTTTGACCCAGTCCTTCTTTAAAAGTATGTTGTTTAATCTCCATGTATTTGTGTTTTTCCACTTTCTTTTTACAGTTGATATCCAATTTCAAAGCCTTGTGATCAGAGAATATGCATGGTATGATTTCAATCTTCTTAAATTTGTTGAGACTGATTTTATGTCCCAATATATGGTCTATCCTTGAGAATGTTCCATGTACACTAGAAAAGAATGTATAGTCTGATGTTTTAGGATGAAGTGCTCTATAAATGTCAATTATGTCCATTTCATCTAATGTGTCATTTAGGGCTACTATTTCGTTATTTATTTTCTGTTTGGATGATCTATCCATAGCTGTCAATGATGTATTTAAGTCCCCTAGTATAATTGTGTTTTGGTCAATTTCTCCCTTTAGTTCTGTTAGTAGTTGCTTGGTGTATTTGGTGCTCCCTGATTGGGGGCATAAATATTGATGACTGTTATGTCTTCTTGTTGTACAGTCCCTTCACCATTATGAAATGTCCATCTTTGTCTCTTGTTATCTTTTTCACCTTGAAGTCTGTTTCATCTGATATCATTATGGCTACACCTGATTTTCTCTGGGTACCATTTGCTTGGAGTGTCAATTTCCACCCTTTCACTTTGAGTCTATGCTTGTCCTTGTAGCTGAGATGTGTCTCTTGGAGACAGCATATGGTTGGGTTTAGTTTTTTGATCCAATCTGCTACTCTGTGCCTTTTTATTGGTGAGTTCAGTCCATTTACATTTAGGGTGATTATTGATATGTGAGGATTTCCTGTCATTCTATCTTTAGTTTTCTGGTAAGGCTGTGTCTCCATTGGTTCTTTGCCTTTTTGTTGTTGTCTATTATTTCTGTGTGGTGGTATTCTATGATGTTTCCCTCTGTTTCTTCTTTTATTTCAGTATATATTTCAATTCTGGATTTATTTTGAGTGGTTACCCTTAAGTTTATGTAAAAGAAAGTTTGATATTTAGAGTATTCCATTTTCTTCAGCACGCTTACTTTCTCCATTCCCATATTCGGTTCAGGCCTTTACTCTCCCCTTTTTGAGTTGTGGTTGCCACAAATTGTCCCTGTTGATGGTGGTCGAATAGCCTCCTTTAGTATTTCTTGTAGTGCAGGTCGTGTATTAGAAAATTCCCTCAGCTTCTGTATGTCTGGAAAGGTCTTTATTCCTCCTTCATATCTAAAGGATATCTTTGCTGGATATATTATTCTTGGCTCATGGTTTCTCTCTTTCAATAGTTTGAATATTTGGTTCCACTCCTTCCTGGCTTGTAGAGTTTCTGCTGAAAAATCTGATGATAATCTAATGGGCTTTCCTTTGTAAGTTACCGTCTTCTTTTCCCTGGCTGCCTTGAGGATTCTTTCTTTGTCGTTGATTTTAGACAGCTTCAATACAATGTGCCTTGGAGAAGGCCTGTTGGGATTGAGGTAACTAGGTGTTCTATTTGCTTCTTGGATTCGAGGGTCCAGTTCTGTCCACAAGTTTGGGAAGTTCTCATCGACAATTTGTTTGAATATATTCTCTGTTTCCTCTCTCTTTCTTCTCCCTCTGGTATGCCCATTATTCTTATATTGCTCTTTCTGATGGAGTCAGAAAGTTCTTGTAGAGTTCTTTCATTTCTTTTAAGTCTCAAGTCTCTTTCTTCTTCTATTTGTGTCATTTCCAGGTTTCTATCTTCGATGTCACTGATTCTTTGCTCCATCTGGTCAACTCTACTACCTGAGCTGGTTATTTCATTCTTAATTTCTTCTATTGAGTTCTTAATCTACAGAAATTCTATTTGGTTCTTTTTTAAAATTTCAATCTCTTTCGTAAAATGCTCTTGCTGTTCTTTGATTGAGTTTCTGAGTTCCTTTAACTGCCTATCTGTGTTTTCTTGTATCTCGTTGAGTTTTTCAGAACTGCAATCTTGAATTCTCTGTCATTTAAGTCACATATTTCTGTATCTTTAAGTGCCTTCTCTGGAGATTTTTCACTTTCTTTCTGAGCTATCTTGTTGCCTTGGTTATTCATGGCGATTACTGGTTTACTATTTCTCTTCCTAGACATCTACAGGAGTGACTTCTGCAACAGGTTGATAGAAAGCGGTCTTTCTTTTGTTTGCCAGTACTTGTTGGTAGAATGTTTTATTATTTCTCCAACTGCAACTTATTTTTCTTCTCCCACACAGTAATGCTATGTTTTCTCTGCACTATTCCAACTTCTCACGCAAAGGGGGGATTCCCTGGGAGACGGGCTTCTCCTCTGTTAATAGTTCGTCTAGGTCACAGGGCGCAGTGTCCCGGTGGGTATGCGGAGAGCTTTTGATGTTGGAAAGCTCTTCCAGCTGCTGATTCAGAGCCCGTATATTTCAGCAGTTCTGTTTACTCCTGCAGGGATCCGCCCAGATAGGTGGGGCCAGGGGTGGGGTGAGCTGTGAGAGGTGGCCCAGAGCAATGGCGGCGACCCCCACCACAGCCGGTCCTGCTTCCACTGGTCTCTCCCCTTTGCTGGAACTAGTTGGGCTGTGAATTTGTGTTTGCGGTCCACAGATCTCAAAATAGCAAATTTTCTGTTGTTTTGATCTGACACTGCTACTGTTTCGCTTCTAGCACCAGGCAGGTGGGGGCGGGGCGAGCTCTGGGAGGGTAGGGAGGGGGCGGCTAGTCTCAGTGCCTAAGGCTCCGTTCTCTGCTCGGCAGTGCGGGCTTAAACCACCGTTTTCAGCCTTTTTCCCTCAGTCTTTTCTCCGAGGTCTCTGCCGTGAGCGTTGGGTTCAGCCGTGTTATATGCTGTCCCCTCAGCCCTGTGGAGCCCTGGCGGAGCCCTAGCAGTCCGATCTCCCGCAGCTGCGGTAGCTCCGGGAAGCAGCGAGCTCGGCGCACTGAGCTAGGTCTGCGTCCTGCGCCCGCACGGCTCTGTCTCCGCGCGCTTCTCCCTTTCCTCCTCCTCCCTCCACTCGCGCGAATCTCCCACCTGTAGGTGATTTCAGTCGGTAGTGGGCCTCTTCGTGTTGCCTGTCTGCTGTGCAGGGAGTCCTTTGTGGAGTTTTTGTTGTTCGATTCTTTGTAAATTCCGGGTGAGCTTTACAGAGGCTCACCTCACGCCGCCATTTTTCCGGAAGTCCACATACTTCATTTGACATTCACAATAGTTCTTAGAGGTAGAGTTTATAATTTTTAGATGAATACATTTAGGATTAAATAGATTAAGTGGTTTTACAAAAATCACCCAGAAAACAAAATTGCCAGACTAGTAGTTTCACCCTAGCCTGTGAAACATCAAATCTTGTGTTCTCTCAAAAGCACCACCCTGTGACATGCCCTCTTTTTAAAGTCTTAGTAATGGATGGAATCCGAATTCCTTCATGGGTGTGAGACTTGTGCAGCCTCACACTCAGAAGGGCCCTGCACTGTTTCTTACTGTTTTCTTAAAATTCTTAATAACTTTTGAACAAGGGCCCTCATATTTGTGTTTCACGTCGGTCCCCACAAATGATGTAGCCAGTACTTAACATTAGGTGACGTTCTCTGTCCTTTTAGACTGCTATAGCAAAGTATTCCAGCCTGAGGAGCTTACAAGCAGCATGTATTGCTCATAGGTCTGGGCGGCTGGATGTCCAGGATCAGGGTACTAGCCAGTCAGGTTCTCGTGGGGCCCCTTCTGGGCCACAGACTTCTCTTTGTCTCCTCACATGGTGGCAGCAGACCACGTTGCTCTGGGAGTCTCATGTAGAAGCACTAATTCCTTCTATGAGGGCTCCACCCTTAGGACTCATCGCCTGTCCAAGGTCCCACCTGCCAATCCCGTCACATTTTGGGATTAGAATTTGGGTGGGAAGAGACACAAATGTTCAGACCAGAACAGTTATGATTTTTCAGCTGTCAAAACTAATTTTTCTTCCGTAAGGAGTTTGGGTTTTATATTTAGAACAACAGGAAACCAAGTCAACATAGTTTAGCGGAATGATTCCTAGGAAATGTCAGAGATCTCAGGTTCCCAATCTGACTGCAAGATTTTTGGCAAATTCTCATTCCTGGATCTGGTAGGTCAAATATCACGCCCCTTCACACCTCCATCACTAGTCCCTATCATTGACAGATTTGCACTTTAGGCAGGTTTCTCTGGCTGCTCTGCAGAGAGACGTGGGGGAGGTCAGACGGAGATGCAACTAGAAATACAGATTCCGTGAGGTCCATCAGCAGACAGTGTTGTTTATATTGTGATTGGGTAACGCATCTGACCATTTGTTGGTATAGGGCCACAGTCCTTCATCTTTAATTCTTAAATCCAAAAATGGTGGATTTTTAAATAATGTTAAACTTATTTGATGGCAAAATTTGACCTTTCTGGAGTTGAGGTGACAGTCTTTATTCATCCCACTTAGTGGGAATATTCGTACATTTTGCTACAGAAACACAGTGTTTGAACATTTACTACTGCTCTGAACCCACTGAGTGTGTTAAAGAATATATAGAATATGTATTGAAACTAATTTTCAAAAAATCGAGGGACAAAATTTTTTTATTCCCAAGATTTTTGGCTAAGGGATTGTATACCTATATTTCTTTTCTTCACTCACTGATGAGAGTATTTATGTAGATCCACAGGGAATTTATCCACAGGGAGGCAATATTAAGCCCACCATATCTTCTAGAGTCAGTGATTTGTGGAACTTCATGGCCTCCTAAAACAACCCAAGCAAAAACTTTTTGGGAGAGGGGGTGTCAAAGAAGGTAGAATTCAGGAATGAGTTCTAAATAAATCAGAAGAGTATGTAGGCATGCAGATTGAAAAAAAAGGCTCCTTGCCTAAATTTCTCATGATTTTTTAAAAATTGAATTACTTTTATCTAGGACCTAAGGAACCTACAGTTTGCTCAAGTTACTTTCATAATTAATACATTTTATTTTATTAATTGGGCACAGTTTAGTCAGGCTGCCTAACATAGAATAGGAGCTTAATAAACGCTTGTCAAACACATGAATAGTTGAAACAGATTTATTTACATTCACATTTCCATTTACCTGTAATGGCACCCGTGTGCTTCAATTAAGTGTTTTCATTAAAAAATAAATCTGAAATCTATGTAACTTTACTAACAGCTGTCATCCCAATAAACTTTAATTAAAAAAAAACATAGATCAGTGTTAGTCATTAAGCTATCTTTAGGAAAATTTTAATAGAAATTTAGTGACTTAGATGATAACTTCAATTCATTCAGGAAACCTTTGTTTGGTACCTACTATGCGCTCGGCTCAATAGCGAGCACTAGGAGTACGATGATGAAGCACAGTTATTATAGTTCCTACCTGTGCGGAGCTTGCGTGCAGGATAGAATCCACAACCACACAACCGTGCCCAAACCGTGCACCCCTCTCATTTCTTTTTCCATGACTTCCATGACTTCACTAGCTTTCCTTGCCCTCCTTCTTGGTGTGTGTTCCTGAAGATTCATGATTTTTGTCCTCTCCTTTCTCAACACGTTGCGTTGTAGTGGTAAACACATTTTTAGAGCTAGAGTTTTGGTTCTACCACTTGATCGTAGATGAATTACTGAATCTCACTGAGCTTCAGTTACCTTTTCCATAAAGATGAAATAGTAGCATCACTTACCATATTCTGTTGTAAGGGCTGTGAGCAAATGTGAGGAAAGTATTTTACTTAGTATAACTTTACAGAAAGTGTATTGTAATAATTTCTTGGACAGCATAGTTCTTTTAAGTATACATTAAATTTCTGTTTCCAACTTTCATTGTATCTGCTGGGTATTTCTATTTAGTTACTCTGCAGCCAACTGAAACTGTCTGGTAGAATGACTTCTTTTCTCGCCTCTTGACTGTCTGAATTATTTCAAGATCTCTTCTGAGCCTTTCTGGGCCTTCCATACTCCTTGGCTTTTATAGAACAAAAGTTGTCTTCTGTTCTAAGTAAAAAAAACAAAAAACAAAACAAACAAACAAACAAAAACCTTCTGATTGGTCTAAAGAGTTCTTGTAGGAATGATTCAAGGAGAAGTAAGGTTGGGCTCATACTGAATGGGTTTTTAATGCCACACAGCCAGAATCCTCCTGGAAGATATTTAGTAAATGATTCTTCTTAAGTGACAACTAACCTCACAGCATTCGAAGTAGAAAGAGAATATTTATTGAATGGGCGCTTTGTACCAGGCCTCATCGCATTCATTCTTTTCAAACAACCAGTGAGGAATTCTTTTGTGATACTACAACTGTGATCTGACTTGATTGGTGGCCTTAAGAGATGATGAGATCCTTGTGACTAGAAGTATTTACACGGTGGCCAGAGCAGCACTTGTGGTAGGAGACAATGCATGTACTCGCATGGCTCGTGTTTTTATCTGCCTCACATACACAAGGAAACTGACTGCCTTTGTTCCAAACTGTCTTTTCTGGGATGTTTGTATAGTGATCATCCCTGGATGATAGAGATACTGTCTTCTTCTGGAGCAATGAACAGGTGTGCCTACTGTACCGTATAAAAGATGCAAGTTTTCTTAGCTCCGAGTTCCTCTCCTGCAATGTAACCCACTGTGCAAATGTTATCTGGCCCTCTTTGCAGTGCTCTAAGGGAAGTGGGGCTCAGGGAACCTGTATAAATGCTGCCATTCTAGCTCCTGCCACTGCTGTGAGTCCTTTGTGACCCAGGAGTCTTATATCTTCAGCTAGGAACCATGAAACCATGACAGTTATTTTGTTAGCTTGGAAGTAGGGTAATCTCAGACCCTTCACAGTTCTTAACAGTTTGAAGTGAGCAGGGGATGACGTCTGAGGATTGCTTACTATGTTGAGACCAAAAGACACTCTACTTAAAGCGAGACAGTTGTAGGTAGGTACCATTCTTTGCTTTGTCCCTGCCAGCGGTCTGTCCATGTATAAGTTACTTAACACTTCTGAAGATAATTTTCTCATTGGTAATTTAAAAGTAATAATACCAGCCTTACTAAGTTATTGGGAGGATTTGCAGGGATACTAATGATTTGAATGTCACTGATGCAGGCCTGGAACACAGAAGGTGCTCAGTGGAGAGTTACTGTTCTGATTCTTCTAGTCTTAGGGTTCTGTGTCCCTCTCGTTTCTCAGTGCTTCTCTATTCTGGCCCCAACTCCCCTGAAATGGGAAGAAATAGGTGTTAGTAGTAGACTTAACTGGTTTATATTCTCTTCTCAACTAAAGTTTTCTTTCTCTTCTCCCATACGTACCCCTGAAAATGTTACTTCCTTTCCTTTTAAGAAAATTGTAATTCAAATGGTATTCATGAGGCACCTTTTATGAGCCAAATGCCAAGGGTATAGCTAGAATGTAGACTTGTTATTTCAAGTAAGCGTTCATTAAACATTTACTGAACACTTACAATGTGCCAGACACCACTTTAATTGTTGTAGAAGTAACATGGACAAGGTCCCTGCTCTCATGGTATTTATATGTCATCACGACAGTGAAAACTCCAGTGTGGTAAGTATATGACAGCAGTACAAGGAGGACTCTGTGGAAACAACTGACTCTGAAACCTAAGGATTCCTGGAAACATAGCCCCTGAGTGACCTTGAAGGGTGAGGAAGGATTAGCCAGGTTATAAAGGTTTGTCAGGTCAGTCTCAGTAGGAAACAGATGGAATATCCAGAAAGGTAATTGGAAAGAGTTTTAAAGTAGACTATTTACAAAGATGAGTAGAGGTTGAAGAGCATCATCAGGGAGGGCAGAGCATCTAGGGACTGGCAGTAGTAAAAGCTATTCCTGCTCCAAAGATGGAAGAGATCAGAGGAGGAAGCTATCACTAAAATCCTGTAAGGACTGTAGCTAACAATTCTCTTATGCAGATTGTGTGGGGGTGGAGGACAGAATAAATATCTCAACCTCTCCTCCCCCCTGCCCTCCAGTCTCCTGCCAGTGCTCCCCATTGGCCTAACCCAATAGGAAGAGAGGGTGAGGGATCCCACATGATGCAGTCTGTAGGGGTCAGCCTCCTAGTCTCCCAGGACACAGGCCACCGAGAGAAGTAGAAAATAGGTCTAGAAGGGCAAACAGAATAACTAACGTAGGAATGGGACAAGGGTATTTTAGGCAGAAGCAACACCACGAAGACCTAGGATGTGAATGGTGGGCCAAGAGCACCTGACAGCAAGCGGGGTTCTGCAGAGGTCTTTGGGGTTAGGAAGTGAGAATCTTAAATGCTGCGTTGAAGAGCTTAAATGTTCGTTCTGTATACAGGGAGACATGGCTAAAGGGATCCAGAAATAACACAATTCGATTTGTGAGGGTTTTGTTTTTTAACTTTTATTAAATTTATTGGGGTGACATTGGTTAGTAAAATAACATAGGTTTTAAGTACAATTCTATAATACATCATCTATATATCACACTGTGTGCTCACCTCCCAGAGTCAGTTCTTCTTCTATCACCATATTTTGACCTTCTTTACCCTCTTCTACCATCTCCCCTCCCCACTAAACAGTTTTCTGTGTCTATGAGTTTGTGTTTCTTTGTTTGTCTTGTTTGTTTGTATGAGAGAAGGTTAGATGTGTGTTTTAGAAAGTTAGCTTTTCTGGGGGCGGGGTGCAATGAGAGTATGACTTAAGGGGAGATGTTTCTGTTCCTGGATGGTCTGAGGGATAGGCCAGGAGAGAGGCAATGTCATTAGAAGGGTCAGGCTCTGTCTGGAAAGGCAGGGAAGGCCTTGTATAAAGGAGCCTGGTTGTAGGATGTTGTTTCTTGTCCTTTCTTGAAATGTAAATGGAATCTTTTGTGAAGCAGGGCAGAACTGGCCTTGAAGCTACCTTTCTCCTGATAATCACTTTCCTGGAAGAAATGATGAATTGTGCTTTGTCCATATTCCTTCAAAGATTGTTTCTGTAACCTTCCCTTAAACACATTCCCAAGAGCAGCCTCTTTCATTAAGATGAGGCCATTTGCCTTCCTCGGTTTTGTTGGAAATGTCCAAAAAGGAATGTAGTTCCATTTCCTTCCTGTCCTAAGAGTCATTATGTATTAATAGAATATCTACATGTAGATAAGCTCTGGGTTCCTTTGTCCTACAGGAAGGCATCAAAGGGCACCATGACTTTTAAAACAGCCCTTCAAAGTGGGTAAAGGTGGCCTTTAAAAAGAAGTCACCACTTCTTAGAAATCACATCCCCTGAGAAGTTTTATTCATTCATCCAGTTGACAGACAGCAGGGCCATAGGAAAGAATAAGTGGTACTTTCTATAAGTGAGTGTGCAGGACCCAGTGTAGCATGTGCAGGAACCAGGGCAGAGAACACCTGGGACCTTCCCTGGTGGCCTCCTACCACTGACAAGCTTCTGAAGGGCAGGTGTCCTATTGAAACCATATCATAGTTTCAGATACCCTAGCAAATAATACTTGTTCAGAAATTGTTTTATGAATGAACAGTTCCTTTCTAGTCAGTGGAAATAACCTGTGCAAAGGTCCAGAGGCATGAGAAAGCATGGTTTATGTAAGAAAAGAAACTGCAAGTTGTTTGATAAGTGAAAAAAAAAAGACTTTGGGAAGGAAGAGAGATGGGTGAAAGATAAAGCAATGGAAGTCCTCAGAACTAGAACAACCTCTGCTGTGAAATTTCACTGAGAAGTTTGGACATGTTCTTATAGTTACTGTAAAGCTATTAGATAGGTTTAACTACGGGCATGGCATGGTTAAGTTATAAGATTTAGAAAGATCATTCTGACTTTAGTGTAAAGAATGAAAAAAGAGGGATGAAACCTAGGGAGGAATTTAGCGAAATAGCTTGTTCTGTACCAGTGACGGTGAGGGTGGAGCCAAAGCGTTCAGGTGTGAGCAACATACAGGACATATAGTAGGTGAAATGTGGTGATGTTTAGAAGTAAGTGATGAAAGTAAAAGAGAAATGAAGGGTCAAAGGTGATTCCTACTTGACTAAATTCATGGAGAGCAGAGACTATATTTGATTCCTTGTTACACTCTCGTTACAGTTATATCTTCTCCGGTGAGTTGACAGAGTAGGCTCTCACTCAGGAACTGTTTAATGAGTGTTGATGTAGGGCACTTGCAAAGGACTCAGTGAGGGCTGAGTCTAGGAGCAGGAGCAGGAGGCCATGGATGGAGATGGGATGGGTAAACCATAGGCTGGGACTGAGTTACTGAGAGTAAATAGTGTAGACAATGGAAAAAAGTTTGATTCCAACTAACTTTCTTTATCTTAGGACCTTGAGCTGTCAGGTTCTGGTACCAGAAAAGCCTAAAGATTAGGATTTCTGCCTTCAGATCCAGGAGAAACACCTGAGCTAACCCTCAGATAATATTTGCCAGAAGAAAAAACTGTAAATAAATACGTAAATAAAACCTAAAACTTCTTTGGGGTGATGGGGTATTGACTTACCAGGGAAACTGCCCATATTTGACTCAGGCCCATTGCTACTCTGGGAAATATTGAAACATATCAAAGTTACTTTGTAAATGAGATAATATGTCCGAGATGACCAGCACGGTGCCTTATTTATAGAAATACTCCATATCTGAGAGCTGTTGATATTACAGTATGATTTTGATTGGCACGTATGTTTATAATATAAGTCAGAAGGGATGCCTTCAATTCAAAATACAATCTGAACTGAGACAAGATTTGGAGAGGTTTTGACTCAATACCATACACAGGCCAACTGTGCTCATGAAGGGCTGCGTGTGTGAACATCTGGGATCAGCCTTAAAGAGACCTGAATTCTTTTCTCTTCCCTGGGAAAGAGTCCTGGGGCTATTTTCCTTTTACGGTGCCTCACCCTAGACTTTGAGGTCAGATAGAACTGGGTATAAACCCCAGATCTAATACTCCTAGTCCTGGGACCTTTGACTAATTACGTAAGTTTTCCAAATCTCAATTTCCTTCTCCATAAAAATGAGGACAATAATGCCTATATTATTGGGATGTTAGGGATAAATTAGGTAATATAATTTGTTTGCCAAGTATTACACTTGGCAAAGTTGATGGGATATAGGAGTGCTTAACAAATATCAGCTTCCTTTCCTGCTTTTTGTTCTAGTCAGACTTTCAGCTGATTGGATGAGGCACACCCACATGATGGAGAGCAGTCTGCAATCTGCTTTATCCCAAATTTACCAGTTTAAATGTTAATCTCATCCAGAAGCATCCTCCAAGCTGACACATAAAATCAACCATCATGATTGGTAATGTGAACTACTCCCAGTTTTCTGTGAACTCTAAGGTTTTCTTCTGGGTGCTACTTTCCAGTGATTCTTTACCCATCCTTGGGTAGTTTACACACACACACACACACACACACACACACACGCACGCACGCACGCACACAGTACTCAGCTGAAGAGTTGAGAAGACCCTGTGAACTCTCGCAACTTTGGCTTCTCTAAGCTCCCAAATTCATTTTCTCAACTCAGGGGGGCCCTAGGATCCACCTTGGTTCACCTGTCTGTGCTTTGTCTTGGAAACTCTCTTCAGACAGTAAAGTAGGTAATCAGAGGGTCACCTTGTTTATTTACTCTCTCTCGGGCATCAATTTCCTCTTCTGGTTGTTTTTGAACAAACTGTTGTTTCGTATGTTTTGTTCAATTTTATAGTTGCTTAAGGCAAGAGGTTAAATCTATTCCCTGGTACATCATTTGGCCAAAAGTAGAAGTTCCCCTTCATAAGATTTTCTTTGTAAAGAGGATTGTGCTGCTGCAGATGGTTTTCAAAAGCTGACCTCTTGATAATTTCTAAAGATATCTACAAGTAATACTGGGTATTCATTAAATTTGGTTACCAGCTCACAGATCTTTCTGGGACAAAGAGCAGTTAGTATTGCCTTCAGTAAACTCTTCTACACGCTAATTTTGTGGACTTAGCATAAATTACTTATCACCTCTTGGCTTCAATTTTCTATATGCAGAATGGTAATTAAATCTCATACTACCTGTGAAAATACCTGGTAAATAGAATACTTAAAAATCAGGA
This sequence comes from Rhinolophus sinicus, assembly GCF_036562045.2. Classification (NCBI taxonomy): domain Eukaryota; kingdom Metazoa; phylum Chordata; class Mammalia; order Chiroptera; family Rhinolophidae; genus Rhinolophus; species Rhinolophus sinicus. The sequence continues at coordinate 19,880,269 of NC_133756.1, read as the reverse complement.
TAACTGAAAGGACCCACAGGTTGTTGGGTTGGGGTCAGGGCAGGCAGAACCACGTGTGTATTCCAGGGCTTAGTACACGATTCTGCAGAGCAGCCAGAGCACATGAGCTTAAAAGGAAGCCTAACTTTGTGTCCCGAAGTACAGGCTTTCTAGCTGCAGAGGCCTGGATTTTGACAAATTGCTGAATCCTTAGTTTCATTTGGAAAAAAAAAAAAGGGATAATAATAGTACCTTCCTCATAGAATTAATGGGTAGATAAAATGGGAAAATTTGTTAAAGCATTTTAAACATGGATACTTTTTTCTTTTAAATTAACATTATATATTGTTCATGGGAATGTAAAATGGTACAGCAACTATGGAAAATATTCTGGTGGTTCCTTAATAAGTTAAACAGAATTACTGTATGACACAGGAATGGCCCTCCTAGGTATATACCTAAAAGAATTGAAAACAGGGGTTCAAGCAAAAACAGGTACACACATGTTCATAGCAGCTCTCTTCACAATAGCCCAAAGGTGAAATAACCCCAATGTCCACCAATGGATGACTGGATAAACAAAATGTACTATATCCATATAGTGGAATATTATTGAGCCATAAAAACGGATGATATACTGATATATGCTACAACATGAATGCACCTTGAATACATTATGCTAAGTGAAGAAAGCCAGATATGAAATACCACATATTATATGATTCCATTTATATGAAATATCTAGAGTTGGCAAATCCAAAGAGATAAAAAGCAGATTAATGTTTGCCAAAGTTTGGGAGAGTATGGGGAATGAATACTTAATAGATATGAGGTTTACTTTTGGGGTGATAAAAATATTCTGGAACTTGATACTAATGATGGTTGTACAACATTGTGAATATATTAAATGTCATTGGATTGTACAACTTAAAATGGTGAAAATGGTAAATTTGATGTTTGTGTATTTTATCACAATAAAAACATAAAAGGAAGTTAATTAATAAAAGTTTATGTTTTTCCCTCTATCCCAAAATCTCATACTGCTAGGGTCATGTCATACAGTCCATTGAGCACTGACTCAGCCTTTGGCTTTCACATAATGGTGGGTCTTTGCAACATGGTTGATTCTCTCAGCCAGTGACATCCATGGCCTTTTGTTTTATGTTATTAGTCATTAACAATCCCAGAGGAGGAAGGGATTCATCTTGTCTATCCACAAGAGGAAACTTTTCCTAGACAGAATGATATTTGAGTTAAGTACTGAAAGTTGAGTTGTATTACTAACTGCTGATGGAGAAGGGAGACAGTGTATAGGAGAGTCTAAGCATGGGAAACAGAGGGGACCATGAACACTTAAAATCTCTGGCTTTACTAACAACTGCCAGAAAATGCTTTCTCTTCATACTTTTGTTTGCCATCTCATTCAGTTTTTTTTAACAACATTGTGGGTTTTTATCATCTTCATTTTACAGACAAGGTTCAAAGGGATTCAGCAACTTGCTCATGTTCTACTTAGCTAGTAAGTGACACTAGGATTCGATTCCAGATCTCCGTGAGGCCAAACCCATGCTCTTTTTACGGTACTTCTCCAGTTCCCTCGAAAGCAAGTACTGCTAACCCTGAACAACCGGGGTTAGGGCCACCGACCAGCGCAGTCGAAAATCTGTGTATAACTTTTGACTTTATAATTGGCCCTTCGCATCTGCAGATTCAACCAACTGCAGATAGAAAACACTATTTTCCCTCTGCAGTTGGGAATCCCCAGTTGGGAAACCATGGTTGGGAATGTGAAAATACTGTTTTTGATCTGTAGTTGGTTGCATTCGCAGATGCGAAACCTGTGGATACCGAGGGCTGACTGCATTTATTAAAAACAACACTTACAAAAAAACACAAAAAAAAACCTGCCTGTAAATGGACCCCCACAGTTAAAACCTGTATTGTTCAAGGGTCAACTGTACACATTTATACCGTAATACTGTGTGACAGTTACCATGAGGTATGCAGCTCTCTGTGAATATTCGCCATTAGAGAAAACCAATCCAGACTGAGAGTGATTGCAAGAAGCCTAATTAGAAAGATGACACTTGAAATGTGAAAGTTAAGTAGTAAACATGTGTGTTGGGTGGGGGGTAGAGGTGAAGTTTTCCAGCAGAAGTTACAAGACACACACAAAGACCTTGAGGCATAAAGCAATCAATTGCTGTGTGGTAGTCTCAGGGCTTTACCTGGCTTTGTGCATGTGCAATGTTTAAATTATTTCACAGGAGCTGATATCTCTCCATTTTTATTAAATAGAAGAGACATTGTTTTACTCATCCACTCCCACCCCTCACCTCCTATGAATAGGATGTGGGAAGACACAACGAAATCAAATTACTTTTCAGCATGAGCCTAGCCCGAACGGAACTCATTTGGGGTGTTAGTGCTCTGATCTGTCTGCTCTCACCACACCAGCACCTCGCTCACTTGATGGAATAAATATTGGAGTGGACAGGGGGAATGTCTCAGAAAAAGAAGCTGTGACAGTTTCTAAGTAAATGTAATAAATCAGGAGGATTTTTCAAAGGAAATAAAAAATGTCATTTATGACGGTTATAACTCCTACACCCACTAAGATTCTTGTAGTGGTGCAGTTTAGATTCTCCCATGGTAGGTAAAATTACTTGATCTGTCAAAATGGAGGGATGATTTCTTTTTTCCTCCTTCATGCAGGCATCTTGTTTTAAGCAGCCAATTCTATTGTTTCCTGCCCTTTCTCTGTGCTGGTGAAAACAGAGAAAACAAAGAGAAGACAATCAGTGCTGAAAAAAAAAAAAAAAAAAAAAAAGTTGCATCAAGGAATTGAAATAGAGTAGTGGCACGAGCCACTGAAAATCATAATTATCACCCACAGGAATTTCTAGGAAAAATAAACATGTATTTGTATCTGAAGAGTTATTACTTCTTTTTCACAGGAGACCTAAGTTATAATGAAAACGATAATGATTATTGTAACTATAATAATAATAATGAATAAATGGCTACTGTTGCTTCAATAGCTATCCTGTGCCAGGTATTATCCTCAGGTTTTTTTGGAGGTTATCTTATTGACTTTTTCAAATAGCACTATGCTGTGTATATTATTATTGTTACGCTAATTATCATCACTATTATTTCCGTGGTAGGCATGAGGCCCAGAGATTTGAACTGAGGTTCACAAATCCACATACTAATAAATGGTGGAGGCTGATTTCAAACTCAGTATTGTCTGACTTCAAAACTCATGCTGTTGCTTTAATTTCTCTGAATCCTGGCCTGATAGCTCAGAGATACTATTAGAGAAACAATCCTTTGTGTTTGTTTAGTAGTTTAGTTTTATAAGTGATTCAAGTCTACTCTCTCATTTGACCTACATAGCAACCACAGTATAATAATAGTTACTAGCAATGATTTTTACCATTAATATCAAACTAATATAATAAGTAAATAGGTACCTTTATAGAGTCCTTACTAGGTACCAGGTGTTGTGCTAACCACCACTTTATATACATGATCTTACAACCATCGGTACAATAGGTGCAATATAATGGTTAAGAAGGCATGGGCTGGTGTCAGGCTGCTTACTGGGTTGGAATCTTGGCTCTACTAGTCACCACCTATTTGATTTTGGGCGATTCCTTAAATGTCTCTGCCTTAGCTCTTCATTGTAAAATGGGCCAAACGATAATGCTCACATGGTGGTTTGAAGGATTAAATCAGATAATCCTAAAATGCTTAGCACATAGTAGGTGCTCTATAAATGATAATTACTTCTGTTCAACCAATGAGAAAACCAATAAGATTGTGAGGGTTAGAGAGACTGCCTAAAATCTCAAAAGTAGTGGAGGGGTGGACTGGAATTAGAATACAGGTCTGCCTGGCTGCCCCCCCGCCCCGACCTTGTAAAAAAACTTCAATTACAGTTGACATTCAGTATTATTTTATATTAGTGTCAGATGCCAGCATAGTGGTTAGACATTTATATAATTTATGAAGTGATCCCCGATTAGTCTAGTACTCACCTGGCACTATACATAGTTACTACAATCTTACTGACTATTTTCCCTGTGTTGTACTTTATATCCCTGTGACTATTTTGTAACTGCCAATTTGTAATTGAAGAATTTTTTTAAAACGGTAGAAGCTGAAGGGGAGTAAGAGTTACAAATTTCCAGTTATAAAATAAATAAGTCATGGGGATGTAATGTACAGCATAGAGAATAGAGTCAATAAAGTTGTACTAACATTATATGGTAACAGATGGGTACTAGACTTATGGTGATCACTTATGTAGGTATATAAATGTTGAATAACTGTGGTGTACACCTGAAATGAATATAATATTGTATATTGGCTATATTTTATTTTTAAAAATTAAAACAAAATGCAGGTCAGCCTGGCTCACAGTTTCTCCTCTGAATACTGCTGTCCATAAACATAAAGTGCATTCATTAAATGTGTTTTTAAATGTGAGTCCTCTTTAATGTGAATGGTTTCCCATTAATCAATGTGTTACACATTGTGAAAGCACTCAGTTTCCCAGACAGCCTCACTGACTCACACCTCTGCCTTTGCACAACTCTTTGCCTGAAGTAGTTTCTCCCCACTTGCCTGACTTATTTGTCATTGAGGATTCAATACGAAACATCGTAATCTGCAGAAAGGATTCCAGGTGGAACAGAGAGTCTATCTCTGTATATCTGCAGGCCCCCACCCCCATGTTTGTCCAAGTATTGTACTACGGTTAATTGTAATTTTATCTTTTTTAATGCACAGCTATGAGCTCTTTGAGGGGAAGGATCATCATGTCTTACTCATCTCTTTATCTCAAGCATGTAGCAGAGTGCCCGGCACATGATGAGTAGTCAATAAATGTATTTATCTATTGACTGACTGAATGAATGAATAAAGATAATTGTTCAGGAAGGTCCTAGCCAACATTATCGAATATGTGATGAATGTTTTTTCTTTATGTGAGACTATTGAGCAAATAAGTATTTGAAAGACCTGGTGAACATTAAGGCCAAAGGTAAAGAGAACTTTAAATATACATATACACCCATATACATCCATAACGCCCTTCCTCCCCTCACTTCCAATGGCAATCTTCTAAATATAGATTATAGTAATTTAGTTTCAAACAACTCATTTTCAGCATCTGACATGTTCATTAACCCCAGGTAGGGAAATTATTGTGGTGCATTAATTTTTCACCAGCAAAGACATTTGTCATCTGTGCAAGTATCATTAGTGCTTGCTACAAAGATGGAAATGACACACTGTCTCTGCTGATTGAAGAGTACAGTGGAATTTTAAATAATATCAGCTGGGCTCTCTGGACCAACCAGACTTATGCACTTTTTGGTCCCCCACTAGACAAGGCTCATGTGACATCAGTAAGAACCTGCTTTATGAAGAGAACAGACTACGTACCTACCACCTCTTGGGAAATGAGGCTCTGAGTGCCATATTTCATTGTTACTTTTTTCTTACCTACCTGACTGTCATTTCTCCATCACCTTTGTAGACTTTAACATATCCTTGAATTTTGGTGTTTGCAAGGCTTGTCTTTAATCCTGCACTCTTCTCACTTCGTACTCTTTTCCACTCTCATGGGTCACATACCATCTATATGCTAATGACTTTCTTCTCCATCTCCAGCCAGGCTCTCTCTCCTGCACTCCAGACTCATGCAACTGCAAACTGTCTTGATAGATATACTGGAGACAGTCCCAGACACCTCAAATTCAACATGTCTAAAATTTTGCTCATTATCTTCCTCTATCTCTAGATCTGATTATCCTACAGGGAATGTTGAAAGGACATTTCCTCTTGTCTTAGAATTTCAACTAAGTGTCCAAAGACGAGTCCCTAGGTAGTAGATATACCCACATTCTAAAGATCTGTTAGATGCATCCCTTTAGGATCTGCAAATGGTACCTGAACTGGTCCTGAGAACTTCACCTTATCTATTTCAAGACTATGTAAAGACTGTGTAAAGAGACGACTAGGAATTCAGAGCAGTTATTGAAGTAATACGTTGCTGGCCTAGGGAAGCATCCTAGCAAGTGAGGTGGGTCCTAGAAGACCTCTGAGAGAGACAGCGGGAGTGCCTACACCAAGAGAGTGCTCTTTCCGTCACCTGGCCTGGAGTTTGCTGAGCCCCAGAAACTTTTCAGCCCCTGTTAGGCTGTCATTGGAGTGTGGTTGAAATTCTTTGGAAAGTTTTACATGCATACCAGGGTTTGGGTATCAGATATCTAGATGGTGATGCTTCTCCAGAATTATGAATTTGGGAAGCTGGCTAGAGTAACTTTTGAAGGTAGGTGAGTAGAGTGACAGTGGGGCACCCCTGACCTCCACTAGTTTTGTGAGGACTAGAAATCATGTATTCCTCACAGGCCAGATGCTGAAAGGTAGTCTAGCTTGCACTTTCTTAGGGGCATTGATCCCAAGAGGAGAGTTTGCTGGCTGAAGACCTCCTAGAAGTAAGGAGCCATGGGGTTGCCAAGGAGAGGCAGAATCTAAGAGATATTGCACATATTTAGTCAGACATCCCATCACCTATATGAAGGAACTATGCAGTAGTGGGTTCTCTGTAGGATCTTCTAGATGAAGCCAACACTTGGGCCACCCAAGAGGTTCAGCATATAAGTACCTCCCATGCAGAGAACATGGATAGCCAGATTCCAGCAGCACCATTCATGTGAGGTAGAACTTGGGGTGGATTGGGTATGGGAGATGCCAAAAGGGAAAAATCAAGGGTGACTTTTTTTTTTTTAACTTGAGTCTCTGCATGGAGGGTAGTGCCACTTGTGACATGGGGAAATGTAGAGGGAATGAGAGAGGCTGAGGTTGGAGGTAAACTTTGAAAGTCATCAACATAGATATGGTATTTAAAGCTATGAGAGTGGATGAAATTAACTAAGGCGATACAGAAGAGGAGTGAGTGACGGGTGTGTGTGTGTGTGTGTGTGTGTCTGTAGTGTGTGTGTAGTGTATGCTGTTTGTCTAGGAGGACTCAAGTAGGGGTTTCCTTTTCCATAAATGGCGAATGAATATATCTTTTCTAGAGGGGTATTTTGAGTTTAAATGATTTAGCACATTTGAAAATGCCTTATAATCTAAAAAGGATTTTTTTTTTTAAAAAGTGCTTCCTGATTCTGAGTTTGGCTCTGTGATGGAGGAGATAGATAAGGAGAGAGAGCTAGGTAGAAGTCAGCTGGGAATGGTGGTGGCTCTCAAAGGAATTTTGAATATTAAAAGCTTTTTTAAAAAAATCATTAAAGTAAATGAACGTGTTCATTTTGGAATATTGAGAAAATCTACTGAGAAGGAGAAGAAACCACTATCCAAATAAAACCACAATAATGTATTGATTCATTTGCTCCCAGTATTCCTAGTATATTATTAATAGTGGTGTGCATACTGTATAGAGCTGTATTAATTGTTGACGTGAATAGAGAGGTGGACTTTACTCTGAATTGGAAGGTGCTTACTATATTCAGAAATGTGTTGGTAGTTGGCCTGCTTTTCACGTGTGTGCATATGGACACCTACATGCTGCCTTTAAAAAAATCTGTTGCAATAAAACTGTGATACAGTCTGCTTTTCTTGGAAATATCATATGCTTAGAATTTTTAATTAAATTCTCCAACTTTCTTCATAATCATTATCTTCATTTTCATCATCAATAACTATAACAAATGCAGAAAATGATGAACACGTTCAGGAGAAAACCAATGAATAGATATACAGATTAATTCGAGTTCTGCCGTTTTATGTGTTTTATGTGTGTTAGCTCATTTAATTCTTATGACATATCTAGGAGGTTGTTTTACAGATAAGAAAGCTGAGGCTTGAAATAGTTATGTTTTTTCTGAAGTCGTAAACTAGTTACTAGTAGAACCTGCATTCCCAAACAGGACTTTTCTGACTTCAGAGCTGATGTGCTGCGATGTTTATAGTGATTGAAAAAGTGATGATGATTCCAGACCAAGGTGCTAGAAAAAGCTGTGGTCTGGGGAGAAAAGCCATCTTGATGGAAAGAAGATCCATGGCTTAGTCCAAGTGACTAATGTTAGCCAGTCCTGTGGACACGTGCTATTGCATCTGCCCCACAATAGTGTAGTGTGTGCATGCGGCTTTCTCATTCTCTCTGGAAACCATCAGCATACCTAGACTGACCAACCACCTCCACCTGCCTGGGCTGCTCTGCTTTTAGCACTGAAGGCTCCTTGGTTCTAGAAACCTGCCAGTGTTGGGCAGTATGGGACAGCTGGTCACCCTGTGCACACATGGCACTGAGCAGAGCGGGCATGGTAGCGCCAGCCTGGGAGTGTGTGGCCCTTTCGCAGGGTGCAGAAGGAAAGTAGCTATAACAACAGTACCTGATCAATCCTGTGGTCACATGGAGAGGCAGTGTCAGCCTTGCCTCCAACTTTTTGTCCCCAGTGTCCTCAGTCCTTACAATGGAGGCAATTCAATCCCTGGAAGAGCAAGAGGCCAACTTTTAACTGACTGGAAAGATGGTTTAATCTGGGTGTCCCTAATAACAAGTTCAGTTCCTGGCACAGGCTAGGCCTTCAGCTTCAGTGTTTTTGTTGTTGATTGTTGCTTTGGCTTTACTTTTTGAGTTATTGTCCCTGTGGAAGGCATTTACGAAACATGTGTTATATGCCAGGGATTGTATGAATAACTTTTACGCACTACAGGCAACCCCACATAGCACGGCACTTCTCTAACACAATTCGAGAATTGGGGGAACCCTCGTACAACACGGCATCCTAGAACATGGTTTCACTCTAACACGGTTTGAGAATTAGAGAAATCCCCGAACAACATGGAACGTAATAAAAGCTTAGTAGTGATGACGAAGAAAACATTATTTAATACATATTAATGTTATACTGTTGGTGACAGTTGCTTTAATAATGATATTTCTCTTAATTATAAAAAATATTAGTATGTTATTTTTTAATTTTTGGAACCTAACCCCTTTTTTGTACTAGTTCTTTGTTTCATATAGCACGGATTTGTATAACACGGCATTTTTCAGGAACCGAACAACCTTGTTATATTGGGGTTACCTGTGTATCTTAACTAATAATCTCCTTAGACCTGTGAGGTGCCCAGTATTATTTTGATTTTGTAAATGAAGCCACTAAGGCTTGCCAGTAAACTCATAGCCAATAAGCGGTAGAGCTACTGCTATTCATGTGTTGACCTTCTGACTACAGGCCAATTCCCTTTGCCTTCTGAAATTCTATCCAGTAGCTCAAATTTCAGAAAGCTATTTCATCCAACAATTACAGTCTAATTCACTATAACTTGCATTTCCTGAAGCTGGTTTGTGCCTAGATCTGTAGTGGGCACTGATGCACTAACGTGTCCAATTCATGTCTGAGCCTCCAGCCCTCAACATATGTACTCAACTTGGTGCCCACGGAAAGCCATTGAAATCAGTACAGAATTAATAAGACAAGGCTTTGTCCTCAAGGAACATCTCCTTTTGTGATGAATAGAGACATATGCAAAACTATAATATGGGGACTATTCTCAGAAATGCTAGAGCTGTATAGACTGTACAAGGCTTTATAACCTGCTTTTTTCATGTATCAATAGATGAACGAATAGCTTGCAATTTCAATGTGTTGATCTCTATCATCATATTTAAGAGCTGTATCATTTCTATTGTAGAGATGGTTCATAATTTATATAAGAAACTTCCTCTGGTCATGCAGTTCTCAGTTATGTATAAGTAATCATACTTAAAATATGAAACTGCTCACCAAAGAACAAATGAACTGTTTCATGGGAAATGGCTCGTTATCAGTAAAGGTATTCAAGCAGAGGCTAGTCACCAGTTTTTGGAATCGTGAGAGGACTGATTGTGGGGGAGTAGATAGTAAGGGGTGGGGAAGATTGTGGAGAGAGATGAGTCTGAAGAAATGCACTTGGGACCTAGAGGATATGTAAAATTTGGACGGGGAATGAAGCGGAGCAAGTGTCCCAGTCAGAAGGAAAACGATTGAGTGGAGTTCTACATGATTGAAATGGAGAAAATAGCAAGACATGAGTTTGTACAGAGAAGTGGGACTTCCTCCATATTATTCCTTACAGCACTCCAAAGAAGGTGTTATCTCCCATTCACCGAGGACGGGACTGAGATTTGCAGGGGTTAGCTATCTGTTGGCTCTGTGACCGTGGTGCATATTCCTTACCTTTTGTAAACCTCAGTTACCCCACCACTCAAATGAGGGCCTTATTAAGTGGTTGAGATGACAAATTCACAGAGCCCAACATGTAAGAAACATTTAATAGAAGTTGGATATTCTGAATCTAATACCAGTGTTTTCTTGGTACATGTGCTGTTTCTCCCAGAATTGGATTAGGACAATGGAGCCCATTCCAGGCCCCTCTCCAACTCTTAGGGCAGGGCTTCTGGTATTTACTGCTTGGTCTGATTCTCTCAGGTACAGAGTCTGGGTCTGGGTTTAAGGTGCAGATAGGTCAGCTTCAGGGCAGGGACTAAGGAAACAGGGTCCTGACAAGCCACCGTCAGTGACTTACTATGGCTTTCTATCGAGGAGCGTCTCAGTGTGAAACTGTTGACTGTCAGCTGAGAGCAAGATGAGCACACAGGGAGAGCATCTACAGGGCAGCACGGAGAGGCAGGAGGGACAGAAACACCCCATAGGTAACCACGGGTGCCAGTCTCCTTTGTAAGCCACTTTGCCTGGGCCTAATGCCAACACTTTTCACTCTGAGTCACGTTATGTGCCACCTTTGCCCATTAGGACAAAGGTGACATCCCTGCGTTGTGTAACTTGGTTCTCATGCTCAGTCATCCTGACCTGGACATGTGCCCTGGTCAGCCATCTCTGCAACATTGCCTGCTGAAGGTGCTTGCTGTTCATCGTTCTATGCCAGAATCACCGATGCTTTGCTCTAAGTGGAAAGTCTACTGGGCATATGGCTTTGAGGTCAATCAGATGAAATTCATTGTCAAGGTTTAAGTTTAAAGGACTTGCTAGGAAGTAGTTATTCTCCTTAGGTAGCTGGCAGGTATCAACAAAGCTCCCTTTGTTTCGGTGGAAATTACTCTTCCTAGGAAGGTATTTCCCACTTGGCCTGCATTCAGAACCACATCTCGACAAACGTTCAGGATCAACATACTTCTTTCCTGCCTGTCAGAATGAAATACTAATAGTGGAGCCCATCAATCCTGATGCTGCCTACTTATTTTTTATAACCAAGGTCACTTTGCTTGGAATTTACATTTGCCTTGCAAATTGAAATAGCACCATAAAAGGAATTCTTGGCATTCATTGCTGTGCTGATAGTGTCTTATTTTTCAACATTTTGAGCTAGTGAGGAGGGAGTATTTGAAAAACGTAAGGTGATAGAAGAGCTATTTGCTTGCCTGAAAATAACACTTGTCTGCTTTAGGAAACACATCTACAAATCAGCCTAGCTAATCAGTCAGTTGTTTTCTGGGCATAAAGTTTATTGGATTAATGGTCTCTTGGAACATTTGGAGGCATGCAGAGATGTCTGTGTCCATGGTTTATTAGAACATCCATTCAAGGCAGGACTTAGGAAGCTAGTTTGGTCCTCTTTAGGAAAGGATGCTGTGATGAGTCGGGGAGAAATGTGAATGAAGCAATAGAAAAGTCTTTATTTTCTGAAATACAGTGATATGAGATGTGTTCCCTCCATCCCCCTCCACCCTAATATTTGGGGGAGTGCTTCGGAAGGATCTTTGTGGTTCACTCATAATGTTTGTTCTCATGTCTTTTTTTATGGAATCATAAAATCAGACTAAATTATTTTATACTTCCAAAAATTTAGGAAGTATATGTAACATCTTAGTCCGTTTGGGCTACTATATTAAAAATCTTGGCTGCTATAACCATAGACTGGCTGGCTTAAACAGAAAGCGTTTCTTATAGTTCTGGAGGATGGGACGTATAAGATCAAGGTGCTGCCAGGTTTGATGTCTGGTGAGAGCCCACCCCCTGGTCCATAGACTGCTGTCCTCTTGCTGTATCTCACATGGCGGAAAGAGTGAGGGAGCATTCTGGGGTCTCTTTCCTAAGGGCACTAATCCCATCTCAGAGGCCTCTGCCCTCCTGACCTGAACACCTCCCAACAGCCCCACGTACTAATACAGTCACATTGGGAGGTAGGATTTCAACATAGAAAGTCTGGGGGACGTGAACATTCAGTCCATCACACCCAGAGAGACTGTTCCTGAGTGACCCTGTTTCTTCACTCTAGTGAGAGCTTTGCCCTCGGAAAGGTGGCTCCTTGAAGGGAGTAGTGCTCCGGACAACTGTGTCTCAGGTTAAACTCTGTGGGCAGAATTGGGAAAGGACATTAGTCACCACCTGATGCCTGCTTCATTTTGAAAATGACATGCTACATGCTCACTGTTTTTGTTTGTTTGTTTTGTTTTGTTTTTCTCTCTGAGGAGGTGAAGTTTTTGTAGAGAATGGAATTAAAATGAGGACAACATGTAAAAATCTGTGGAAAGTGTGTTCTAAGCAAAGGGAACAACAAATATAAAAGCCCTAAGGAAGAAACAAACTTGATGTGTTTGAAAAAAACAGCAAGAAGGCTAATATGCTGGAGTGAATTGATGGAGTCAGAGCACAGAATATGAAATCGGGGATGTAAGTCGGGCTCAGGTCACGTAGAACTTGTAGGCCATACTCAGGAGTTTAAATTCTAGTACGTGGCTGATGGGAAGCCAATGAGCAAGGGGATTACACGATCTGATCAATATTTTAATTGCAAGTTGGACAGCACATAGGGAATCAGGGAGAGCAGTGAGGCGCTTGTGTTAGTCCAGATGGGAGACGTTGGTGGCGTAGGCCAGATTTGTGTTCGTGGAGACGGCAAGATGTTGGACAAAGTCAGGAGAACTTGCCAGTGGAGTGAATGTAATGGGTGAGGGAAAGAGCCATCAAGGATAACGCCTTGGTGTTGGACTGGGTGGTTCTAGTACTCATACTTACCACACTGTGGAAGAACAAAGGTGGGGGGTGGAGATCATGAATTTAATTTTGCATATGATAAATCTGGGATACCCAAGACAAAATGTCAAGTGAGACGTCAGCATAAGTATCTGGAGCTGAAAGGGAAAGTTAGGGTTTAAAATATACCGGGGGTGTCAAAAAAGTGTATACACATGACTTGTGTTCAGCTTTTGTTATCAGTATATATCGAGTGTTACAATTTAATTCAGTTTTTTCCTTTCTTAAAATGTGTATACATTTTCTTGGAACCCTCTGTATATTAGTGGGTCATTAGCATAGAGAGGATATTTAAATTAAAGAGAATGGATGAGATCACTAAAGAGCAAGGATGGTGAGTGTGGACAGAGAAGGGAGAAGCACCCTAGGGGTTTTCCAGCACTAGAAGTCTGGAAGAGAAGGAGGAACCAACAAACGTAGCTGAGAAACAGTGATCAGTGAGCTCGGAGGGAAGCTGGAAAGTATAATAACATGAAGCCAAGTGGGAAAAAGCTTCTAACAAAGGCAGGGATGATCAACGGTGTCAAATGTTCTTTAAAGATTAAGGTGAGAACTCATCATTGCTCACTGCCTGACTTTCCCATCTGCCGCGTCCCAGGATATAGTCCTTGTACTATGGACCATACGTGGCTCAGAGTGAGTAATAACTGCATGTTTATTAATTACAGTCATTGTAATTACCCGTTTATTGTCTTCTTCCTTCTCTTTGTAGAAGCCACTCCCAATTTAGGAATGGGCCACATTTAATAAATTTATAGACACAAGGTCACATTTAAGGAGTAGATTCCTGTGCAGGAATCCACAAAAGCCTGTTTGATTAATTGTCCCAATATGCCATAGCTAGAAGGGCTCTTAGGGATCACGTAGTCCTCTGCCCTCATTTTATTGATAAAGAAACCAACTCTGTGACGGGGAAATTGCAGAAGGGCACACAGAAGTTTAATTTCAGAGCTGGGACCAGGACTCAGACTTCAGGGGTCAGAGGTGGTTTTGATTTGTGTTACTCCCCTGTGCCACTTTTTTCATAATATAAGATTAATTCCTTTGGGTCTTGAAAGCTTTTCTATCCTTAATAGACCATGATTAAAGTGAAAGCATGCTATAACAGCATAATACTTCAAGTAGTTTTAGTGCAAACCCTTTAGAAATGAAATAGTCAACTAGACGAGGGGTGGGGAATGGAGTTGGGAGAGGAGCTGCACAAGATTCTGCAGACAGGCAGCGTTGTGGAGAAAAGAGCAGTCTGACCTGGGTTTGAATCCCAACTCCGTCTACTACTATGTGGACCTGTAGTAAATTTCTTAACCGTCCAGAGTCTCATCTAGAAAATAGGGACAACAGATAGGTCGTATTGGTAAGTTATGAGATTAGGAATAGCACATCTAAAGTGCTCAGCTGTTACTTGAGGTGTCACAGGCACGCAATACAAATCGCTCTTTATTATTATGATTTCTTCCTTCCTTTTCCTTCTGCTCCTGGTGCTGTGGGCACCTCTGTCAGAAGCTCTACATCAACCACCTGTCTCCAGAGGCTGGTTGCTCTCGCCTCTGGCCACACCTGCCAGACCTGTGGCTTCCAGACTTCTGGCTGCTGTGCCCCCTGGCAGACTGGAAGGAAGGCCTTGAAAATTGCCTGGGGCTGATATTCTCTGCTTCAGGGCCCCTGTGCAGGACGAGCAGTCACCATCAGGGCCAGTCACTGCTGAGAGACTGTTCCTCGTCTTCCCTAAGGCTCATTGTACTACTTCCTTTCTGTAAAGAAAATGCTTCAATTCATGTGGGCCAGTATTTTAAGAAACAGAAGGCTTCACTCAGACTAGCACTTTAATGGGGCGTCTTCAGCATGCCAGGCAAGGTGTTCGTCCCCACACTCTGGGAGTTTGGTTTCGAAGGGGAGATAGACATGGAAACAAGTAACTATTTCCCAAATGAATGAACTGACCACTCAGCAGAGGTGCAAGCGATGTGCTGTGGGGCGTGTACAAAGGGGAAGGCAAGAAGCCTTTCTGGAATAGGTGCCGTTTAAGCTGGATCTTAAGGGATAAGTGGTGTGTCAGTGGATGGATAGTAAGCGAAACGACATTACAGGCAAAGGTATGCAGGCATCAAGCACAGGGGATATTTAGAGGAGAAGAAGGTAGGGATTAGAAAAGAGTACAGGGGAGACAAGCCTTTTATTAAAGAAACTCAAATGATCTGCTTAGGAATTTGGGCATGAATCGTGATGACTGAGGATGGCAAGAGATATGAGATACCACAGAGGCTATCAGATATAAACAGCTCATTTTACAGATGAGGAGACTGAGGCTTATATAGAAGGAATAACTTAGCCAGAATCACATAAAAAGTTAATGGCAAAAAAGGGGGCTGGCACCAAAGTTTACTGACTCCTCGGCATTTCTATCCGTTATTCATGACTTTTATGGATAAGAGGGAACAATTGTAGATAGTATCAAAAGGCAGCATATGTTCTGAGACCATTCCTCACTAGAGTTCAATGGCGATTTAGAGGATTTGGATGATGACAGAAGCTGGGACCTCACTGAGCTCATGTGTACTTTAAACAAGTGGGATGTCATTTTCTATAGACAAGCTTTAGGATAATCAGCTTAATTAGTACATAAAATTGTGTCCATGCTTTTTTCCTTCTGTCTTGTACATTCCCTCCCTATATTTTGTTATTTTTCACTATGAGTGGAAAACCTATAATTTATAAAAGAGTATGAAGTTAGTAAGTGATTCTGCCCTTAAGGACATTTCTGGAGCTACAGACACTGGGGTCAGATCCCTGGTGAAGCTGAAGTTGCCAGAACCTGGGTTCTAGGTGGACCTGACCTAGGTCCTTGTCTTAAGCTATTGTCCACCTCACTTCGTGGTTCATTAGAAATGTCAGGTGTTTGGGATACTTTCAGTGGTCCTGAACCAAAACAGACAGAGAGACAAACAAAAACAACAGCCTCCCCTTTTTCAATAAATCCAATTAACCAAACATTTCATTCATTTATCAACACTCACTGAAGGACTGCTGTGTGGCGAGCACTGTGATACACTGGGCTACATCAGTAAATAAAAACAAGCATGGTTCCTGTTTGCATTAGTTAGCTAAGGCTGCCACAACAAATTGTCACACTTTGGGTGGCTTGTTTTCTCACGGTCCCTGAGGCTGAAAGTCCGACATCAAGGTGTTGGCAGGAGTGATTTCTTCTGAGGCCTCTTTGCTTGGCTTGTAGGTGACCGTCTTCTGTCTGTCCCTACATGGCCTTTCCTCTGTGCATACACATGCCCATGTCCTAATCTCCTCCGCTTTATAAGGAGACCAGGCCTACGGGATTAGGGCTCATCCATTTGACCTCGTTTTATCCTGATCGCCCCTTTAAAGGCCACATTCTGAGGTACTGGGGTCAGGACTTTAACATAGGAATTGGGGGAGGGGGACACAATTCAGCCGTCCGTAACACCGTCCTTAATGAGCTCACAGTCTAGAAGGGACACAAAACTTTATCCAAAAAGTATATAAACAGAGGATTATGGACTCTGTTCAAGTGCTGTAAAGGAGCTGTACGTGGTGTGATAAAAATACGTAAGGAGGAATGTCCTGTCTCGGAGGGAACAAGGTGCTGCAGGGAAGGCATCTGAGAAGGTAAACTTATGAGCTGAGACCTCCAGGACAAGTGAGAGTTAATTAGGAAAGACTGATGAGGGGAAGAAGGAGAATGGGGGAGCTAGAAGAGGGGGGGAGGAGGGTCAACCGGATATGGGGAATTGCTTGTTAAAAGTCCCGTAATTTTGTACTTTCTGTGTATGGCACACTGAAGTAGATTCTGAATATAGCAATGGAGCTCATGGCCTGGTCGGAGACAGATGAAAAAGCAGATCATTTCACAGAATATGGTCAGTGTTGTCATGTTGGCTAATACTTACATGCCAAGTGCTAAATTTATGGGGATACAAGTAAGGGAGGCACTGAGTCTGCTGAGGGCAGGCGGTCAAAACAATTCACAGTAATTGAAGTCAGGCCCTGGTGCCTATTTGGGAAATCTAAATAAATGGAAGAGACATCAAGAAAGCATTGGGATCGTTCCTTCAAAATACTTTGGATCTGGAGGTGCTATGGAATCAAAGGACCTGAGGTATAGTCCCAGCTCTGCCCATTCACTGTGCTTTCTCATCTGTCACACAGAGATAACGGTGTGCGTCTCACCTACCTCAAGTGTTAGGACGGTGTTGTATGGATGAAACAGGGACCCAAGAAAGCAGGAAAAAAGAACTGTCTAAAGGAGATTGGCTGAGGTCAGCAAGCCCTTCCATTCTGATCTTTATTCCTGATCTGGAAGGATTGCCAAACTAAGTGTGGAGATGAGGCTGAAAACACCTAAAAAGTCAAACACAGATGTAAGGGCTAACTAAATTACCTCCAGGGTCACATAGCAGGAGGAGCAGCTAAGTGACACGAATGATACCAGTGTCAGTGTTCTTAACAAATTCTTGCTGATACATTGTTTATTTTAGTGAAAAAGCTATTGGTTGGTGCAAAAGTATTTGCGGTTTAACAGGTTAAAAATAATGGCAAAAACTGCAATTACTTTTGCACCAACTTAATACAAACGATTCCATGGCCAAGCTGGAAAGCAATTTCTAGATGTTGCTGCTTTCTAAGTGCTCTTTCTGATCAGGAGAGTCAGAATACATGAGTCTGGCTTTCATTCGGCCACATACGGCCTTTGTACTTCATTTGGCCTTTGTAACTTTAGCAACATCTCCTGTCTCCCCAGATATTGGGCTTTGCTCGATGCCAGGCACTGGCATGTGCATGCTACATGCGTTATCTCACAAGAATCCCACGTGGTGTGTGTGCATTAGCCCTAGATTACAGATAAGGAAACTAAGCCTTAGAGAAGTTATGTAACTTTTTAAAGTTAGTAAATTAAATCAGAAAACACCAGACCTATGTGCTGAGCACAGACCTGAAACTCCAAAACTCCACGTTACCGGAGGAAAGGAAGTTGGAGTAGCAAATCTTCACATTTCTTTCCATCTTTAGAACCACAGAGAGTGAGTTTATGTCTCATTGACAAAAACATTTCAGGCCTGTCAGTAAGGGTAGGCCAGCTAGGCTCTTTGCTGCCATAGGGCCACTGCCCTTGTACTTCTCCCCAGAAAACTCTACCCCTGCAAGCAAGGCTCCTTCTTATTCTCGTTTCACTTCCTCAGTGAAATCTTTCCTGACCACCCAATTTAAAGTAGCCACCCAGGCACGTCACCCTGTTTTATTATACGCTCTTGTTTTAAGTTTTTGTATAGTACTTGTTACGTTTTGTTGAATGTATGTTTGATTTTTTTGTTTGTTTATTTTCTCCCCTCACTTGACTGTATGTTTCACGAAGACAGTACCCTGTGTTCTTAATCAAATTGTATACTCAAAACCTAGAATAGGAGTACGTGGCACATGGTGGATACTCAATACCTATTTGTTCAATTAATGCGTGAACAAGCTCTCCTATGTACTAGATGCAGGAGCTGCCGTCCAGGGAGGAAGTTGGCCTTGTCTGAGGTCAGGGGCTACCGACCGGGTTAGTGGGAACATGCTGGCTTAGTTTTCAGTCCTGACACTGCCTCTAACTTGCTCTTTGACTTTAAATCAGTTCTACATTCTCTAATACATTTATTTATTTAATAAAAATAATTTTAAATTAAGGGGAAGGAAGATGCACAACCAACGAATCATGCCGGACCTTTGCCAGTTAATAGTACCCTTTACTCTATACCTACACAGATCATTGATTTTCTAGGCTGTGTTGCTAGAGAATTCTTTCTATGATTGGAATCTTTTGGAGAATTCCAGCATGTAAAAGAGATCAGCAGGCATTTTGAAGCACAGCAAACCCTTAGAAGAGTCTCTGGGAACCTTCTATGGCCTTCCAGAGCCTGGTGTGGAAACCCTGGGACCAGATGGTCCTGATGGGCTTCTTCCAGCTCTGTCTGACATATTTCTTCTGTTTATTTCCTGATATTCCTGACGTGGAGCAGAGGGTGAAAGGGAGGACTATGTCTCAGAATTAGGGGCTTGTCATAAAAGGCTCATGCCTCAGGGCCCCGCCGTAAGCTGTGGATAGACAGTTGCAATCTTGGTGTTGTGTGTCCTGAGCTCTAAGAACCTTTTCCCCACTTCTCACCAGCCATGCAAAACATTGCCTAACTGCAGAAGGCACACTCTGGAAACTTTCCCAGAGGAATAATAGATAAAGCAACCAAGAACTTTTTAATTTTGCAAAGTGCACTCTTCCTTATAATTTACTTAATATAGAAATTTAATGTTCTGCAGTTTACTTAACAAATAACATTGAAAGTATATTAGAGTTAGCTTGGGAGCTCGCCTTTGGTTGCCAGTTTGACTTTATTATTTGATTATCCAGATAAAGGCCAGCAGTAACAATATGCTCTGCCTTAAGTGGTTCAGAGGGGTTATCTCTTGGCCATTACCAATTCTAAATACAAGATTTAAATTCAAGGAGAAAAATCACACAAGAGCAATTTGCTGAATTTGCTCAAGTTAGTCCCTTGAGTAAGATGCTTGATTCTCTGGACCTAGATTATGATGATTATATTTTTCCTGGAAGCTCCTAACCTTAGGGGCTGACAAATTCCGTGGCACCCTATTCATTCCACGAATACATACTGAGACCCAAACATGTGCCGGCCGCTGTGATGGTGCCAGAGGTGTTCAGACTGGCTCACAGCCCTTAACTCCTGCTCTTTGTTCCCATGGCTTGCACCCCAGTAAAGATTCTCTCCACCAGCCTCAGGACACGTCTTCAGGCACTCCCTCCTGAACACACTTACCTGGCAGGTTCTGAGCACCACAGCATGTACTTCCCTTTGGAGCTGAGCCTTGATCTTTTAGTTGGTTCCTGGCTTCCCGATGACACCTTGTTCTGGGCTTAGACAGTTCTTTAAGCCAGACCCCCAACTAAGGGCCAGCCAGGTCCACTGTACTCCCGCCTGGGCAAGCTCAACAGAACCCAGCCTTAGAGTGGATGTGGGGCAAAGCTGTAGGGGTGACTAAAACAGTCTCCACTCTTAAAATGTAAGGTGTGAAAGGTATTTTAGAGGTAGAATTGACAGGACTTGGAGAATAGATTGTTGAAGATGAAGGAAAGATATCTAGGAAGACACCAGGGTTACTCCAGGTTACATGGTAGAGTTGGCATTTGAACTTGATCTTACATACATTTTAAAATGCAGAGAAGTGGTAAAAAGTGTGTTCCAGGTAGAAGGGACATCATGAACAAAGGGTTAGAAGTTATGTATTTTAGATTCCTTTGAGGGGTGTCTAATTATTTTCTGTTTCAGTCATCTTTGATTTGCTGTTCAACAGCCAGAACAATTTTTGCTTTCTCTTTCTCCTGTGTCTCCCTTATTGCCTCTTAGCTTTTTAAAGACAATAAGATAGATGTCTTCGTTTTCATTGTAGAAATTTGGTCACCATTTTACTTGAGTAGCTAAACTTTAATAATTCGGGCAATTTAACTGATTCAGATTGAACACCACACTGATAATTAACTTGTTCTTCTTCCTTCCCTTCACCCACAGGAGCCTGATGGATCATTAATGACATGATTAGAGAGAAAGTGATCCCGGTGCATTATTGGTGCTCAATAAATGTTAGATAATTGTTGAAATAGGACCCAGTGGAGACTGGCACTTTGCAGTAGAAACAGAAGCTGACAAAGTGTGCCTTTGCTAATAACCAGGTTTTGTAGTTCAGAGAAGGCACAGATTTTGCACCAGGTTTTGCAATTCAGAAAAGGCACAGACTGCACCATTTCTCATCATTGGAATCCACATTCATTTGTAGGAAAAAGTCTAATTAGTAATCCAGTTCTCCTAGCTAATAGAAGCCTATGCAGTGGGGAAAGTGTTAAACCTCATAGACGCTGCCCTGAGGGATTCACCGTCCCTCTTGTTTGAGGAGCTGTAGTCACCTAGATGAGCAGGTGCAGCCCACCTAAGTGAGCAGGTGCAGGAAATAAGGCCGTGATGACCAGCGGATTACTGGGCACACAAATGTTTGATGAAAAGTACCTTTGAGTCCTGCCCCAAAGTGCTTCGAGAGCCAGATCTCCATCTGTTAATTGAAAATCCTATCTGCCAATATGAGGGCTGGCTTTGCCAAGCATGGATTGTGTGGTGTTAATGGCTTTGGGCAAAGCCTTGTGCTGCTTGCTGGCAGAGAGAATCCTGTTTGATTCTGAAGAGCCCAAAATTTATATTTTAAAACATATTTTATTTGACAGCCAGAATCTAATGAATCTGACTTCATCTGTCTGTCTACAAATCTCTGTGTATCAAACCTACAATAAAATAGCTCCTTACTGTTTGTAAAGCACTCTGCCTATCAACTATCCCATTTGATCCTATGACAACTAAGGGCAGAAGGGAACCTATATGTGTAGGTGCTGTCTCATTTAAACTCTGAAGTCTTGCAAGGTAGGCTTTTTAAATGTTCATTTTACAGATGAAGATCCGAGGCACCTAGAAGCAAAGCACTTGCTCAGCATCTGCTTGAGCTGAGTTGGAAAAGCTAGTTGGACAGATATTAATCTTGGGTCCAAGCATAGCATGATCTCATGATTGAGGACCATATCTTCTGAGCACCTACTTCATACCAAGCATTTCTTTCTACATGTTATTGAATCTCTAAACCATTTTATGGCAGATATTACTGTCCCTGTTTTATATATTTGGTCACTCAGTAAACGTTTATTGAGTGCCTGCTATGGGCTGCACACTGTTTTAGGCAATGGATATACACCTTTGAATAAGACACGCATGGTTTCTCCTCTCACAAACTTAACATTCTAGTTGGAGGAGATAATAAACAAATATAGATGTTTGAGGCCTGTGAAATGCAGAAAGTCTTAGGCTCTACTTTAGATTGGGTGCTCCTGGAAGGACTCATTAAGGATAAAACATTTAAATGAAGACCTAGAATGTCAAAGAAAACCCAGTCTCAGAAAGATCTGAAGGATTGTTATTGCCAGCAAAGAGCACAGCAAGTAAGTAGGCAGTAAGGGGGGAAATGAGCTTTGTGCCTTTTGGAAAAAAAGAACACGTGAAAAGTGGTGAGAGAATAGTGAATGTGGGAAGAGAGGTCTGAAACGAGGTTGGAAAGTTAGGGAAAGACCAGATCTCATAGGCCTTTGTAGCCCAAGGTGAAAAGTTCAGGTTTTATTCTACATGTGATAGGACGCCATCAGAGGGTTTAAAGCAGGGGAGGCAACACAGTTTACTTATGTTTACAAAAAAGTTACCTTGGCTGGTACGTGGAGAATAGATTATATACAGAAAAGATTGAAAGGCCAGTTAGAAGACAATTGTAGTGGTCCAGATGACAGATGGTAGTGGCTTTGACAAGGGTAATAATAGAGATAGAGAGAAGAAAACAGATTCTGGGTGTATTTTGAGGCTGGGTTAACATGACTTACTTAGTTGTGGTTTGAGAGAAAGAGAAGAATCCAGGACTCCTAGGCTTCTGACTTGAGCAACTGAGTGAATGGAAGTGTCATTTACTGAGATGAGGAAGGCTGAGAACAGAACTGATTTGGGGAGTAATATGTCAAAAGTTCTGTTTTGGCCACATTAAGTTGGAGACACCTATTGGACAATACAGTGTATATGTAAAGCAGGCATTTGTATATATGTCTGGAAATCAGAGGCTATACATATTCAGAGATCAAATGGCTTGCTACACGTAACACCGAAAAATTGGTGGAGCTGGTTTATTTGATGAAAGCTCAAAACCTTCCCTAGTGCCAAACTGGAATAGACTATCAGTTGGACATAAAACTTAGCTCAGCAGCAAAATCTGCATGTGGTAGGCATTTTCTTTTGCCATACTTCACTGGCATCCCCTGGGTCCCTCTTCATCTCTGCACACATGGCTGGAAATGGAGTTATGTTAACACTTTCTCTGCCAGGCTTGCTATGTTGTCAAGGAGTGGCGGGGAGCAATGCAGACCTAGCAGACTGCATCTTAGAGAAGCATCCCAGGTACTTTTGAGGCATTTGGCCCTTTATCCCATATTTTGAGGAATCCTGAATTAGAATATCTGTGCCTCAGGATGGGAATGATGTCCTGTTTATATTATTATTATTATTTATGAGGAAGAATTCAACTGTGTGCTCAGGAAATGAATGAATAAATGAAACAATGAATGAATGAATGAATTTAGCTATGTTTGTTTGGGTGCCAAAGACTTATCTCTCTAATTGAAAAGAGACTCTTTGACCTAGTTACTAGTATCTGGTATCTATGTTTTCCCCCTCTACTTGGAACTTACGGGGTTCATGGGGTGAATAGCCTTTTCCTGCTTCCTGTACATCAAACTCAGCTTTAGGAGAGAAAAAGATTTCCTATCATTTTAAAATGCCACCCACCATTCTATTTGCATGAGCATTGTGAGAAGGCTGCTATGTAAAAACGCAGGGGTAGAGAGGTGACCAAATGGAATCTTGTCAGGTTTGCTGTCCTGTTGCTAAGTGGAGCTGTAGCCCTAGGGTGCAACCTTTGAGGGGAAAAGTATGTCAGCCTCTACCTAGACCAGGGGTGTCCAAACTGCGGCCCGTGGGCCAACTGCGGCCTGCAATCCGTTTTTAATTGGCCTGCAGCAAATTCCAAAAATATATTTAGTTTACTTAAATAAACCAGGTGAGGCAATACGTACTTCACCTCAAGTGAGTGGCCTGGCTGTTTGTGTATTTTACCGCATATGGCCCTTGGTAAAAAATGTTGAAAAAAGTTTGGACACCCTGACCTAGAGCCTCTCAGCTGCAGTCACTGAAGCCTTGACCTACAGGCTTACACTACCGCTGCTCCTCAGTCACTGAGTCAATCCTGATCATGCCAAGAGGTCTGGCAGCTAACTCAATCCACCAACACATAGGTGAGCTTTAAAATCCATCTTATTGCCATAAGTCTGATATCTAGCGTGCCTGAATTTCTTGGTCAGTTTCCCTGCCTGAACGCCAGTCGTTTTCCTGGGATGAGAAGCCAGACTGTATGGGGCATGAAGCGGCTAGCTGAGTCTTACACCCAGGTTCCATTTGCCTTTTCCGTATTGCTCCATAGTGAAAGGAAGAAACCCGTTCAACTTCCTTTGCTTGACTTCTAAACTTTGCTAATTTCTATTCCAAAATAATACTTTGTATTTGTAAAAACCTTCATAGCAGTGTCTTACATCTTGAAAGGGGACGCCAAAATACCTTTGAATTTTCATGTTCTTAACTTTTCAGAGAGGATCATAATATTGACCTGCCTTACAGAACATTAGGATTAACTAATTAACATTGAGTAGTACTTTGGAAGTGTTAAATACCATAGAAATGCTAAATAGATTTATTAGACTTGGAGTCTAAAAGACAAATGAAACTCCAAACTTCATTTAAATGCTTTTATAACATGGGATTTTTTTTCTCTCAAGATAATTTTAAAGAAGGTTATGTAGCTACATTCCTGGTTCTGAATAGGAAATGTCACAATGAGTATAATACAGGGATGTCTAATTTCCCCACCTTTCCTTTCATTCCCTGTTTTTCCATGAGATCACATATTCATTCAACAAGCATTTCCTGGTCACCTCTTTGTTGTCAAGTAGTGAGCAAAGCACTGCAGATATAGTCATGGTCTCTAACCTGTGGGAGAAATACATACATATATTCTCAAGTAAATGTAATAGACGACAGACTCAATGATGTTATAGAGATGCAGGGTGTGAAGGGAGAAAGTGATCACATTCCAACTCTCAGTATATTTCCGTGGGGGCTGGGAAACATAGGAAGTTTTCATATAGCTAGTATTGATGGGGCTATGCTTCAGAGACAAATGAATTTTGATGGACAAAGGAAATAGAAGGAGGAAAGTTCATATGTGCATTTTTTTAGTTGGAGGAACTATAGTTTAGAGAAGTTACATAGTGATCTGAGGTCACAGAATAAGTCACGTCTTGTATCAGATTTTGGACCCAACTTTCTGCTCTGATGTTCATTTGCATTGAACTAACTGTGCTCCTTCCCTTACTTAGTAAAAGGCAATTTCACTAAATGCCTATTTATCATAATTTGTAATATATTTATAATGGGAGGTTGAGATCCCTACACTAAGGTGGTCCTCTGGCACTGCATAGAAGCAGAGATAATATACACAAAATAAAGATCCTTGGAATATCAAGGTGAAGAACAGGAGTGGGTGGGATTAATGACTGGCCATCTACTTGCCGTGAAGTGAAAGTTATGGGAATTAATTGGAAATAAAATTAGATAGGTAAGCACATTGAATTAAGAAGGGATGTGAATGTCAGAATTATGAAGTTTTTGTCATGTAGAGTGTGAGGTGCGGCAAAATGATCAAATAAAAATAACTAGTGGATAGTTGAAGATACAACTCTGATTGCTAATGAGAGGACATCCTGATTTGGGAGTTATTAGTATAGAAGTGATACCATAGTCATGAAGGTGAAACCTCTGAGGGAAAGACAGAGGACAAGAGCAAATGAGAAAATTAAGATCCAATGATACAAGAATTTACGGCATGTTAGCTCAGTCTAATTCTTAGTTTATACATGAGGAAAATTGAGGCCCAGAAAGAAAAAGAAACTTGCTTAAAATTACCCAGTTAAGTCAGTGATACAGCTGGAACTAGAATCCATAACTCGTCACTGCCAGTCCATGCTCCCTCCCCCACTTCCTTCCACTAATACTTATTTTCACCAACTGAGGTGTTCAGCAGTAGAGGACTATAGCTGCTCAAGTGAAATTGAAACTTGAAATGGAAACCAAAATCATGAACAGGAAGAGAATATTGCCTTCCTCATTTTTAATCATTTTCTGCCCAGCAATTCTTAGGTTCATCGTGGAAGCTATGGTCTCTGGGAATCAGAGGACTGCAGGCTCCCAGGTGGTCACACATAGGTTCACATCTCTCTCTGTTTCCTTTCCCCCTTAGGTTTGTTTTCTGTTAATTTCCTTTCTTGGGGGACAGTTCACTGAGAGACATTTGGGCTATTGCTAGGGAATACTTGGGTCCTTTTTCAAAATAGATATGTCCCCCTTACCCTCAGCTGCTGGGAAACCCTGCCCTGAATACACCCACTACCTCCTCTGCCAGGAGGTCGCCTTCACATGCTTCCTCACCCACATTCTTTTCCTCTACCATCTCTCCCCCACCGGTGGCACAGAAATTAAAAGTCAGTTCTAACCACCATTTATTAATGACTGAATCAGGATTACCCTGAATCAGGGTTCAATTTAATTGAACTAAATTATTTCAATAGCCTAGCATGATCAGTATACTTATACCGTTTTACAAATAAGGGAATTGAGACACATAAAATTAGGAGTGATGTATCATTATTAGAGTAGACAGAATAGGGCCCTCCAAAGATGTTCACGTTTTGTTCCCTGGAACCTGTGTGTTACTTTACACAGCAAAAGGGACTTTGCAGATATAATTAAGGATTTTGAGATGAGACGATTTTGCTGGATTTTCCAGGTAAACCCACTATAATCACAAGAGTCCCTTGAAGAGGAAGGCTGAAGGGTTAGAGTTAGAGAAAATATGATGATGGAAGTAGATAGGTGGGGGGGAGAAAGGAAGAGAGAGAAAGAGAAATATTTCAAGATGCTGTTCTCCTGGCCTTAAAGATGGAGGAAGGGGCCACAAACCAAGGAGTGCAAGTGACCTCTGGAAGCTGGAAATGGCAAGGAAGTAGATTCTCCCCTAGACACTCCAGAAGGAACATCCTACTGTCAACATCTTGACTTTAGAATTTCTAACCTCCCAAACTGTAATGTAGTACATTTATGTTATTTTGAGTCACAAAGTCAGTGGTAATTTGTTATAAGAGTAATAGGAAACTAGTACAATAAAGTCACACAGCAGGTGATTTTCTCCAGTTATTTCCATTTTGCCAGATGTAAAGAATGCCTCTGCACTCCTCTCACCAAACCTGCCTTGCTTGGCACTGCTGACTACTTGTTTCTTCATGACTCTGTTTCTGTCACTTCTTAGCTACCACACACCCTTTCATCTCTTTCTCCTTCTCTGATCATTCTCTGTCAATTATGGGTCACACATCCTCTTCACATCCTCTTTATTGCATCCTAAATATTTCTCTTTCCTTTACATCTCTTTTTAACATCCCTTCGTTTCTCTTCATACTGTCCCTGAATAATCTCATTCACCCCTCATGCGTCCACTTTTCGCTCATATGCTAATGATTCCCAATGAGGTCTCTCCTCTAAACTTTAGACTGCTTATTAAAATCTATATCCTTGGGGAATTGAAAATCAAGACAGAGAAACTCTTAAACACAGCCATAGATAAAAGCCCAATAATCTTCAAAACTGCAATAGATACAACCCTTCAATAGAGATGATGAAAGTCAGAACACAATAAATTGATATCTTTAAGGTGCTGAAAAGAAAAAAAAAAAGACTAGAATTCTATTTCTAGTGAAAATATCCTTCAAAAATACAGACAATCAAAATCCGAGAAAAGTCACTGTTTGTAGACCTACACCACAAATGTACCAAAATAAATTTTCTAGTCTGAAGAAAAGTAATCCAGGTGCTTTTCTGCAGTTTGACTGTAAATTCCTAAGGGTGGTTTTCTTTGTATTTATCCTGCTTGAGCTTCCTGAATCAGTGAATAAACATCTTTTATAAATTCTCAAAAATTCTCAGAACTGAGGGAAGGAATAAAAAGCAATAGAAAAGGGTAAAATATGAAGAAAAATATATTGATTTTTAAAAATAATAGTGATAATAATGTCTTCTGGGTGTTATAGATAGAAGTAATATATTTGACAATTGAAGTACAAATGGTAGAATGGAGTAAATGGGATCAAACAATCACAAGATTCTTGTATTTTTCTTAGGAAGCAGACATAGGTATTTACTGAACTATACACTTAAGTTTTTTGTACTTTACTGTATACAAGCTGTCTTCAATTAAAAAAAGGTGAAAATTGAAAAGTAAACTGTTGATATAAAAAGAGAAAGGTATGGATAAGTTTCTTGAGATTATCGATTATCTGTGCATGGGATTCAACTTGACAATATTCACCCTTTCTCCTTCTTATATGCCTAACTTAATGCCTGTATGACTATTCACCTGTTCATTCATTCATTCCTTCAACAAATATTCATTGAAATTCCCACTGTGTGCCACTCAATATGATAGGCACTGCATATATATAGAAAGATTGGGTGGGATAATATTAAAAGTGTTCAGAAATGAATAAATGATAGTGGTCAGTGAAGGCTTCTGAGTAGAGGGGAGGCTAATTGGAGCTAAACATTAATGATTTGTGCAGCCATCATCTTGGTGGATGTAGGATGGAGAGATGGGGTCAGATAACATGATTTTCTCCTGGTTCTATACTGCCTGTGGTCACTTCTATGTGCCGACTCTTCTAGGACTCACTTTAAGGAGACAAATTCAGCACTTTCTGATGCCCTCTAAAATGTGGACATTTGGGAGTCCTCCAGACAATGTTGGTGCCAAGAGGAAAGGAATAGTTAGTATCTCCCCTTTCTCTCTCTCCTTCTAATAAAGTAAACCAAAGTGGTTCAGGCTTGTTCAGATATAAGCTGTGGGTCAGGCTGCCTGAGATAGTGCCAGACTCCGTCAGAGAGTGACTCAGATGCCATTAGAGTATTGGTTCCTGGGCTGAACCCAGCACAGTGGATGTGGGATCATAGCCAAGAGGTGAGATGAGTTTTCTGTGATAAAGCAACTCTGCCGTTAGTTTTTCTTTTTTCTTCTGCCGTGATGGAGAGGTTAAGAAGGCATTCTCTGATGATTAGTGCTGTTGGAAAGAAATTATTTTGGGGGTATATTTGGGTTAATTTGTCTTTCTTCAGGTCTCTTAAATTAACAATAGCTTATGATATTGGAACATATAGAAGTTCAAGATAAGAAGCACTGAATTATGAAAGAAAGTCATTAATTCATTCATTTATCCAGTTAACATTACTGGGTCCCTAATCTGTGTCAGGCACTGTGTTAGTTATTGGGGATATAAATATAATCAATTGTAGTTTTGACTAACTCTACATCTATAGGCAAAGATAAAGAAAAATCAATTAAAAAGAAGTGACAAATATGAGAATTCATTATGAACTATGTGTAAATAGGACACAAAGGAGGAACGATTAATTCTATCTGAAGAATCAGGGAGGGCTTCATTGACAGATGTCATTTGAATGGAATCTAAAAGAAGTTGGACTTCCCCAGGCCTTAAGGGCCATTCCTAAGGTGAAGGAAACAACAGGAGCAAAGACTCGGAGACTTAAAAATCTCCAATCTGTCAAACTATAGGTAATCTAAGACATGGGGTATGCGTCAGGAAGTGATAGGCTATAAGAATTAAGACTGTGAAGTGAGGTGGAGGTTGCTTGTCAAGAGCCTTGAAAGTCATTGTAATGATGAACTATCCACAATGAGAGTCTTCACTGAATAACCCACAGTGTTTCTTTTCTCAGTTTGCAAGCATTTACAAAACAGTTAACTAGGTAAAGAGAGATATACAATGAACTATAATTAATTAAATAATATACCACCAGTATAACTCATTTTAAAATTTTTATTGTGAGAAATTGAAAAGATGTAGGAAAATGCAAGGATCAACATTATATACATGCATGGTTCCCACCCAGAATTAAGAGCCATTAATATTTGCTTCTATATTTGTTTGCTTCCAGTTTTTTGTTTTTTTTTAAAGAAAGGGGGCATTGCAAATTATATTTGTTTTCTCAGCCTGCTTGAAACAAACTCCACAAACTGGGTGGCTTAAAACAACAAAAATGTATTCTCTGAGAGTTACGGAGGTCAGAGGCCTAAAATGAAGATGAAATCAAGGGCCGTGCTCACGCTGCAGGCTCCAGGGAGTAGCCTTCCTCACCTCTTGTCTATCCCCAGACCTTCCTTGGTCTGCGGTGAGCGACTACGCCACACCAATCCCTGTCTTCCTCTTCACATCACGTTTCCCTTCTGGGTGTTTTCTCCTGTTTCTTAGAAGGACGCTTGTTAGATTTGGGACCAACTGGTAATCCAAATGATTTTATTTCAGGATTTTTAACTTAATTACATCTGCAAAGACCCTTTTTCCAAAAAAGGTAACATTCATGAGTTGCAGGGATTTGGATGTGGACATGAATTTTGGGGGATCAGCATTCACCTGAACACATAGATATATTAATAGAGCGCTAAAATCCATTTTATTCAAAAAAAGCAAGTCTCATTTCTCATCCCCACTCACTAAAGGTTCTATGTTACCCTCTTGTCCATTTTCATATTGTTTGATATCATTTATTTTCACCCATGTAAAATCATCTAGTATTTTTTCTATGTGTGCATGTTTTGGATTTATAAAAATATCCTGTACAAATTATTCTGAAATTTGCCTTTTTATCGCAATGATATAGTTTTGAGAGCTGTATAGTTTGGGGAACTAACACTAGCGATGCTCTAGTATGTTCCTCTTAAATATTTTTTATTAGTCAGGATAAGCTAGGTCCCCCAAATCTCAGTTATTTCCACAACATGTGTTCATGTCTCACTCCTGCCATACAACCAGCGTGGATCAGTGACATGCTCTGCTCTTCAGATTCACTCAGGGCCCAGGTTAGAGAGGTTTCACCATCTTGGCAGCACACCCTCTGAAAATCAAGGCCTCTCACTTACCACAGCAGGAGAAAAGGCTGTTGGCTTTCACACAAGCAATTAATTGCTTCAATGCAGACGTGTCATTTTCATTCATGAGTTTTTGGCCAGAACAATCATATGACCCCACCTGGGTGCAAAGTAGGTGTAGAGGTATGTCCAGAAGGAAATCCAGTGAGCAATAGAAATCTGTCACTTCGCTATCATCTCGTGATGTGAATACCACATTTTAAACCTATTCCCCTATTGATGGACATTAAGGAATTTTCTCAGTTTTCGAAATTGCAAATAATACTGCACTGACATTTGTATGTGCTAATTTTTGTTTGCATGTGAACATTTCTCCAAGTCATATACCTAGAATTGGGCTTGTTAGGTCACAGGTTACGCATGTTATTATGGGTTATTAGTTTCCATTCTCACCAGCAGTGTATGAGACTACCATTCTTCTTACACTTTTACCAGCCTTTAGCATTGTCATACTTTCTAATTTTCATCAATTTGGTGGTTGGTAAGGACATCTCATTGTCATTTTAATCTATAGTTCCCTGATTACTAAATTTAATAGATAGATAGATAGATAGGTTTTTTTCCAATTTTACTTAGTCATCAAATATTTATCGAGCACTTACTATATATATATATATATATATATATATATATATATATATATATATATATATATATATATATCTCAGAAGCTGTGCTAGAGGATAGGGATATATAGCATTAATCCCCAATTTCAGATAATACATTTGATGGGATGTGGTCGAACGCATGAGGGGTCAAGTAGGTTCTGCAGGTCCTGGCAGATTCAAAATGGAGGTGACCTCAGAGATAGCACCAGTGGGTACAGTTATGCTGTCGTCGAAGGTAGAAATTGTTTATGCTGAGCCGCTCTTCTCCCCAAAGTATTTTTATAACCAGGATGATAATTATATATTGGGGAGTCATGAGGGGGTGTCTCTCAGCATATGGAGACCGAGCTGAGGGTAATTTAAATCCCTGTTCTACACCCTGTGGAAGTCTAAGACTGTACAAGGTGTCTGTGCAGTTTCCTCGGGGAAAACCTCACATTTTCATGTTCACCTCTGCCTCTGGGTTCTTACTTACTTGTATATTCTGCCTGTTTCACACTGCATTGAATCAGATGTAAAATTTCCCTTCTCACTTTACACACCGTGGCAGAGATTGCTAGTTGCCTACTTTACTATTCATTCCCGTCTTCTCCTTCCTTCACAGTAAAACCCCTATTTTATTTGTGTGCATCACTCCCTAGGGGAAATAAAACCCTGCAATCTCCATACTGTCTTCGGGCTAGAGAAATGTAAGAAGAGTGTGCATATTATGGAAAGCGGTACCTTAAAATAGGAGTCGTAGCATGTTCTGTCTTTCCCTTTCCTGAAGGCGGGAATGTAGAACATACTGGCTGGAGTTTGAGCAGCTGTGAGGTATCATAGGAGAACCGCGACGCAGCGCGCTGAAAATGATGGGTAGCAACATAGAAAAATACGAGGTTTTGATAATGGTAGTCATCATGCCATTCCTGGAGTACCTAATTCTAGATTGTTTTTATGTGAGAGAAAAAGTACTTTTATCGTATTTAAGACATTGTAATGATTTTTCTGTTTCTCGCAGCCATACATATTTTTAACTGACACACACACATACACATTACATTAAACCAGCACCACATTTCTCCTAAAGTAATTATTAAGTGTATTAGAGTTAGTTGAAGTTAGAAGTGTTGGAGAAAGGATTTACATCACAAAAAGTGAAAACCAAACAGCTTCTTGTCTTAAAATATTATTCAATCACCCCACCACAAGGGGATTATTACCCTCTTAACTGCATATACTTATGCTTACCTGTACTTACACAATCTCTATAGTTTCTTCTTCTGTCTAGTTGGGTGCAAAACTCAAATTCCTCTCATTTTCTGATGTTGAACCCACAGCTGTCTTCTTTTTATTGCTTGGGCTTTTGCCATCCAGGTTTTACATACACCCAAACTTATTTCTTTTCCCAGCTATAAAAGGGAATCTGATGTCAGTTTAACAGTTTAGTAGATAAAAATTTTTTATCTCATTGTATTTTAATAATAACAGTAACTAACGTTTACTGAGTACTTACTATGTGATGGGCACCATGTTATGTTCCTTACATCATCCTTTTTCACTTTTAAAAGCAACTATATTGAGGTATGATTGACATAAAATAAGTCACACGTATTTAAAGTGTACAATTTGATGTTTTGGCATATGCACATTTATGAAACCATTTCCTCTCCAGTCAAATACTAATCTTTAACTCATCATACATTAGTTTTTGGTTTTCTGGAGTTTTATGTAAAGGCAATCACACACTATGTACTCTTTTTTAATATTGTTTTTATTTATTTATTTAATTTTCAATTACACTTGACATCAATGTTATTTTATATTAGTTTCAGGTATACTATGTACTTTTCTTTAGCTGGCTTCTTTCACTGAGCGTAAAAATGTTGAGATTCATCAATGTTGCATGTATCAATATTTTATTGCCTTTTATATATTTTACACATATATTCCACTATAGAGACATATCACAATTTGTTTATCTTTTCACCTTTTGATAGACTTTTGAGAGCCCCCCACCCAGATTTTAGTTATTACAAATAAGGCTATATGAGCATTCATGTATAAATCCATGCATGCATATATGCTTTCATTTCTGTTGGGTAAATACGTAGGAAAGGAATAACTGGGTTAGATGGCAGGTGAATGTTTAGTTGTTTAAGAAACTGCCAAAATGTTAATGGTTGTACCATCTATTTTCATGAACAATGAACTGTCTTTCGTTGCCTGATCTCCAATGTCTTGAAAACCATTGTTTCATGTATTTTGTTCTGTATTTAGTTTCTTTGTGGAGGAGTATAAAGTCTGGTTTCTGTTCACCTGGGACTGAAGCAGAGATGTATTTCTATGTCATATAGTGCTCACCACCACCATGTAATGTAGGCAGTTTTGTTATCACCATATTAGAGACAAAGAAACTGCTTTTTTTCAACCACACGTTTGTATTCCTACTGTTCATTTGTTCATTTAGTCAGTCAGTGTTTCAGTCGTTGCTGTGTACCAGACACTGTAATTAGGTGCTGACAATAGGGAAGGATAAGAAGAAATGTTCATTTTTGGGGTATCACTCCGGTATCAGCAGAGGAATATATTAGAAAGTATGAGATAAGAGGCAGATTCAACAATTCATAAGAGAAATGGTGAGAAGAATTAGAGGCGGTGGCAACAGAATGGAAATGTCTTCACATATAGTTATGTATTCAGGAAATACCAGCACATAGACTTAGGGAGTAGCAGCTGCTTACCATGCATGGACCAAAACTTGTGTATGAATTAACTGGACAACGTAGCAATTGAATGGAGATGGATGATGTCCATAGTCATTCATTCCTTCATTTATTCAGCCAGCCATGGGAAAGAAAAAGCACTTAGCAACACAAATTGTTTGCCAACAAGTAAAGTAAACCTGGCATCTTTGATTCTGTTTCACTTAGGGGCAGGTTTCCCTGAAGATTTCTTACTTTCATTAGGTCACTACTATTAAAGCACTTATATCCAAAATGTAACCTAGAATCAGGAAGAGTATGAAATGATAATATTTTAGAAGAGTATAAAACAGCATGGCAAAATGCTTTGTACTTTTTGTTAGGTGATAAAACCATTTATCTTTGGGGGAATATATATCAATGTTACATTAAAGTGTTAAGTATTTCTGTTAGACTTTGGACAATATTTCATTTTTTCTTTCTACCTGCCCACCTCAGTGTGGATCTAAACATGATAGATCCTTGTTATTCTAGATCTCTATGGTCATTGCCCTCCTTAACCAGCTTCCCAGTGCTGGCCCACTATATCCAGCTCAATCTCAAATCCCACGTAACTTGGTGTATTAGTGAAATAGGGCAATGTTCAAGAGCATCTGGATCAAACAGAGTTGAATTCGTACCCTCGTTTTGCATTTACTAGCTTTGCAGACTTGGACAAGTTAGTTAACTTCTCTAAGTGTCAGTTTTTCCGTCTGTAACATGGTCTAGAAATATTGATCATATTGAATTCTCATGAAAATTAGATGAGAGTATGTGCATAAAGTGCTTAGCATAGTCCAGACATTAATAAATGAAAGATGTTATCATTATTTTCTTATAATTAGGGGAAAATCTAACCTTGAATTTACCCTTAAATCAAGTCTTGCAGGTATGGTGTTGACATAGCCTTTGATGGCAATTAGAACTCAACTCTCCATCTTATTTCTTCTCTCTCTAAATCTTGGTTCATTTTATGAAAATGGAACAAAATGGAAAACATAGGCAGAATCACATATTCCAAAGACAAATTAATTTTGTGCAAGCAAGGTACTTCTAAGACAATGTATTTCCAAATGGCTCAGGAGCACAGCTCCATGTATAGGATCAGACTAATTATAACAGTGTGGCTCTGTGGTCTCATGATTAGAATACCAACCATGGAGCCAGATTGCCTGCCTTTCAACCTGGCTTACTAGCTCTTAACTTGTAGAAATTAAACTTTGTGCTTCAGTTTCCTACTCTTTGGGTTAAGAGGATTAAATTAGGTTATGTGTCTAAAGTATTTGGAATAGTGCTTGGCACATAGGAAGCCCCACATGTGTACTGTCAATCATCGTTATCATGACCATCATTTGCACTTAAATATGCATGCAGATATTAAAATATCATTTGCATTTAAATGCATTTATTTTTTTGTCCAAATATTAATAGTGGGATGAATAGAAACTTTATTCCTATTTTACAGTTGAGGAAACTATAAAATAGTTTACAGTTACCATTATAGTTACTACAGTTTTCTCAACTGTAATATAGGAATACAGCTTCTATTCTTGGGGAAGATTAAGTAACTTGCCCAAGATCACACAGCTATGGGAAGATATAGAAGGAGGCCTTACACATAATAAGCTCTCAATAAATATTACTATGTGGAAAGTTAGAATTTGATCCTAGGTCTCCATAACTTCAAAAAACACTTTTTTTTGGTCACTCCACAAAACTGATAAGCCAGCTCTAATTTTTATTCTGTTGGCTAATCAGTTTTCTTGCATTTTCCCAATGACATTGGATAGTTACTCATCTGGAAATGTAAGAAAATATATTATTATAGTTTATAATTAACTAATTGACTCTTTTAATGTGGTTTTAATTTGTTTTTGAAATAAAGAACTAGAAAGTGAAGTGAAATTATATCTACACAAAAATCCTCATAAAAGCAAGACATATACAGTAATTATACTATTAGGTGAAGCTGACATCTTTACAAAATTCAGTGTTATATTACCCTATATTACGGGTATTAGATTTTTGAAGTGGGTGTTTCAAATGTCTGCTTTTAATTATCACTGTGTAACTGAAGCAACACTCAGACTTCTACCTGCTCTTTTGTGTCTGCTTGGATTTATTTGGAAATTGTTTTCTTAGTTTGCCTTGAGACATTTATGGTCATAGAATCAGAAGCCCAGTCAGTCTAGCCATTGTTTTATTGTATAATTGTGGGGATCTCTAAGCCTATTTCCCACTTTCTCTCAGTTCTGGATATAATATCTCAGTAGAGGAAAATGGGCTTTAGCCCTGTCCCTTAATTCTCAGCTCCCTTTATAATGACGATGATGATATATTATTAATATTTATTGATCATTTATTTAACAATTGTATTCTACATAGATGCAAACTGAGGCTTAGAAAGGCAAGTAACTAGCTCAAGGTATAGCCAGGACGATTCCAGAACCTTTTCTCTTAGCCACTATGTTATATTTTTTCTTATTACAAATGCAATGCATATTACCTGTGGAAATTATAGAAAATATAGATAACCAAAATGAAGAAAACAAAAATTGCTTATAACCCAATTGAAAAGAAATAACCACTGTTAGCATGTTGGCATAATTTTACTTGTTTCTCTTCGCAGCTAGCTAGCCTAGCTAGCTATAGAAATATACAGAGACAAAAAAAAAGTGAAATTGTATGCACATATTTTTTTTTTTAAATTAGACAATATGAAAACTATTTTGTAAACCCGCTTTATCTTCCACTTGGCAATACAGTCTAAATGTTTTCCACAGATTAAATATTTTTGTATAAGATTCTTTTAAAGGAATCTCAGGAGATCATTGTTTGGATGTAAAATGTTTTATTTATCCATTAAAGTTGGACAATTTGATTCTATTATAAACAGTACTGTAATAAACAGTTTTGTGTTCACCATGATTATTTTGTTAGACCAAATTCCCAGATGTGGAAATGAGGGTATGTATATTTAAAACATTTTTGATCCATATTAATAAAAAGTCCTGCAAGTTTTGCTTTATTATATCCTCTTCAGCAGTGTGCCAGCCTCTCTGATTGCTTTCAAAACTAAATAATAACGTTGTATTAATGACTTAACTTTCTTTACTGGCTAGGTTAGACATTGTTAGTAAGAGTAATGGCGATTTATAGTTTTGTTTTGATTTTTTTTTCTTTTGCAACTCTCCTGTTCATGTCATGTTCTCTCTCCCCCTCTCTCTGTCTCTCTTTCTCTCTCGATGAATTTTTTTTTGTTATGAATTTTGTTATGAGAGCTTCTTTTTTAAATTTAACAGATTTTTTTTAGTAGTTTTAGGTTTACAAAAATAATGAGTGAATAGTAGAAAATTATCATATAGTCTCTTGCCACACCCTGCAAATTCCCCTATTATATAGCATCTTGTATTAGTGTGGTATGTATATTACAAGGTGTTAATATTGATAAAATTACTATTAACAAAAGTCTTTTAGTTAAAGTTCTCTTGTATGTTAGGGTTCACTCTTTGTGTTGTCTATTCTGTGGATTTTAACAAATGTATAATGACGAGTATCCACCATTATAGTTTCATACAGAACAGTTTCACGGCCCTAAAATCCCACTGTGCCCCACCTACTCATCCCTCTCTCCCTCCCTTCCAGCCCCCTAGCGGCCATTGATCTTTTACTGTTTGCGTAATTTTGCCTATTTCAGAATGCCGTATAAATGGAATCATACAATATGCAGCCTTTTCAGATTGGCTGCTTTCACACAGCAATGTGCATTTAAGTTTCCTTCATGTCGTTTTTTTTTGTTTGTTTGTTTGTTTGTTTGTTTTTTAAGATTTTTATTGGGGAAGGGGAACAGGACTTTATTTGGGAACAGTGTGTACTTCCAGGACTTTTTCCCAAGTCAAGTTGTTGCCCTTTCAATCTTAGTTGTGGAGGGTGCCATTCAGCTTCAAGTTGTCCTTTCAGTCTTAGTTGTGGAGGGTGCAGCTCAGCTCCAGGTCCAGTTGCCATTGCTAGTTGCAGGGAGCGCAGCCCACCATCCCTTGCGGGAGTCGAACTGGCAACCTTGTGGTTGAGAGGACACGCTGCAACCAACTGAACCATCCAGAAGCTCAGAGGCAGCTTAGCTCAAGGTGCCCTGTTCAATCTTAGTTGCAGTGGGCAGAGCCCACCATCCCTTGTGGGACTTGAGGAATTGAACTGGCAACCTTGTGGTTGAGAGCCCACTGGCTCATGTGGGAATTGAACCAGCAGCCTTCGGAGTTAGGAGCACGGAGCTCCAACCACCTGAGCCACTAGGCCAGCCCCTCCTTCACGTCTTTAATGACTTGATAGCTCATATGTTTTTATTACTGAGTAATATCCCATTGTATAGATTGCCATAGATTATCTGTTCACTTATTGAAGGACATCTTGGTTGCTTCCAAGTTTGGGAAATTATAACTAAAGCTTCTATAAACATGTGTGTTCAGGGTTTTGTATGGACATACATTTTCAACTCATTTGGCTAAATACCAAGGATCATGATTGGTGGATCATATGGCAAGAATACATTTAGTTTTGTAAGAAATCACCAAATTGCCTTCCAAAGTGGCTGACCAGTTTTGCATTTTCGGTAGCAATCAGGAGAGTTCCTGTTGCTCCATATCTTAACCAGCATTTGGTGTTCTCTGTTCTGGATTTTGGCCATCCTAATAGGTGTGTGGTGATATCTCATCCTTATTTTAATTTGCAATTCCCTAATGACATATGATGTTGCGCATCTGTTTATATGCTTACTTTCTATCTGTATCTTCTTTGGTGCCGTACCTTTTCAGATTGCTAGCCTATCTTTTAATTGGGTTATGATTTTCTTATTGTTGCATTTTAAGTTCTTTGTGCATTTTGGATTCCAGTCCTTTTTCTGATACATGCTTTACAAAAATTTTCTCCAATCTTTGGTATATCTTTTTATTCTCTTAAGTGAAAGGTTTCTATATTGAGTAAATTAACTCTTTTTCTGTTTTACAGAATTGCAGCTATTTTTCCATTTGTTATTTATCTTTCAGTTTTCTTTATAGTATTTTTGAGGTTCAGAAGTTTAAAGTTTTGATTTTCAAATTATCAAATCCATACATTTTTTGTGCGTGTCTTATTTCTTTGTGGTTAAAACAAAGACATAACCTTTCCTTTCAAGAGTATATAATTGTTTAATTATGCTGTCTTTAAGGGCTCTATAGTTTGGCTTAGCTTTTTTTTTCTTCCCCTCCTCATGCTTTTCCTCCTCTTCCTCTTCTACATTTAATCTTTAATTTGGTTAACAAAGTTAGACATAGGGACCTAACTTCACGCCTTTCTCAATGATTTGCCAGTTATCCAACATCATTTGTTGAAAATTGTATTCTTTCTACATGGAAACCTTATTTTGTATCATATTGGTTAATTCTTTCATTATCTTAGATCACTAGAATATAAACTTTTTGAGAATAGGAACTTCATGTTCCCATTTCTCTGTATTCACAGAGCCTGAAATAGTTTCTGGCACACATAGACATTCAGTAAATTTTTGTTGGATAATAAATGAACGAATGAGTTCTTTAGCACTTTCTGTACTGTTCCATTTATAGCTATTTCTGTACTGTTAGAATATTGTTTTAACACCTGTAAGTTTGTAATATATTTTATTATTTGAACATAAGTCTCCTTTTATTAAAAAAGTATTCTTGACTGTTCTGTGTTTTAAAAAATGGTTTTTGGAATTACTTTCACATTCTTTAAATGTTTTTGGTCTTTTCATTGAAGTTGTATTAAATCTATAGAATAATTTGAGCAGAGTTGACCTATAACAATATTCTATCTGTTCGGGAACATGGCATGTTTCTTATTTTTCTATACATACTAGAATTTGGGTAATTTTATTTATGCAGATTCTTCAGTTTTTGTTAAGTTTATTTGGGGATAGTTTTTATTTTTATTGCTCCTGAGCATAAGATTTTTTTTCTATGATGTTTTGGAAGTGGGTTTTGCTGATATGTGGAGAAGCTATGTATTCTCATATGTAAGTTCCATTTAAATCACAGGTGTTTTATAAGGCATTTTGTGATGTTTCTGGGAACTGTAAGCAGGATTCAGTGCCCTTGCATATCTCTGTATCCTTCATCCTTTAGAGGCAATGAGAAGAACTGAAAAAGACCTTAGAAACATGAGATCTGAATTAAAATACCTCTGTGACATGGCAAATCGTTTAAGCATTACTGAATCTGAATTTACCAATATGTAAGGTGAGAATAACAATGTGAGGACTCAACAAAATAATGGTCATAATTTTTAAAATCAACTCTAACATCATGTGACAATACTGATAGCTATTTATTATTAATTTGGGGGCTAAATAAGCATTCTTATTATACAAGCGACAATCTTATGAAGTAGATTCTATTATTATGCCATTTTCATATGAGAAATTGAAGGCTTAGAGAAGTTTTCAGAGGTAATATAGTATAGTGGTTAATGAGTGAGAGTTTTGGAGGCTGGCTGCCTGGTTTAAATTTCAACTCCCCAACTTACTATATGACCTTGAACACGTTTCATAACCTCTCTGATCATCAGCTACCTTCTTCATAATCTGGAGAATAATAATAATAATGTGTACTACAGAAAATTTTTTTGTTTTCTGAGGTACTTTTTGAGATGTTTAAAATAGTGCCTGACATAGAGGAAGCGATGCATAAATAAGAGCCAACTTAACAGTCTGTGTGGGCTTTCTCCTTTGAGGCCAGAATTCTGTGATAGAGTCAGGTGTGTGGCAGGACCAACCTAATGGCTTAGAGGAATGCCACAGGATCAG
This sequence comes from Rhinolophus sinicus, assembly GCF_036562045.2. Classification (NCBI taxonomy): domain Eukaryota; kingdom Metazoa; phylum Chordata; class Mammalia; order Chiroptera; family Rhinolophidae; genus Rhinolophus; species Rhinolophus sinicus. The sequence continues at coordinate 19,839,327 of NC_133756.1, read as the reverse complement.
AATCTCTCTCCCTTAATCAAACTCTGCTTATCCTTCAAAGTTTATTTTATGTAAATAGATTAAAGAGAGGCTTATAAGCTTCCATTGATCATGACCACAATTTAGATAGCATTTTCTGATCAGTTAGAGCAAGGTCTGAACAGCAGCCCTATATCCCTTAAATTCTTGCCTCTCACATCTAATCTTTTAGAAAATCCAATTGGCTTTTCCACCAATGCTGCCGGCGTCTGGACCACTGTCACTGCTCATTTGGATTACTGCAAGTTTCACAATTGGTCTTCCTGCTTCTCCTTTTGCCTTCCTATATCTGTTGCTGAAACAGTAGCCAGGACTATCGTTCTAAAACATAAGTCAGATCATGTCATGCCTCTGGTCAAAACTCTGCAATAACTTTTCACTTTACTCAGAATAAAAGAATCTTAAAATCATTTAGTACAAACTACTTAATCTGTCCCCCATCTATGACCTCATCTCTACTACTTTGTCCCTCACTTACCCTATTCCTGCCACATCTGTCCCTTGCTCTTCCTTGCATATTCCATACATCGCCCTATCTGTCCTCTGTGTCTGGAATACTCTTTCCTCAGATATATGATTAGCTCACTCTATGCCCTTATTTAAATCTTTGCTGAAAATTCACCTTCTAGTGAGCATTTCTTTGACCCCTGTGTTTTATAAAGGAAATTTTTTTACCCCCACTTTGTTCACCACACTCATTTCCTGTGCTGTTCTCCACTTTTTTTCATAGTACTTAATTTTTTAAGTCTATTTTGTTCACTGACCCCATGGTATGTGTAGGTCCCTAATATTTAGTATTGACTTTGGTAGGGCATTTGTTTGCATTATAGAATAATGAAATTATTGGATTTAATAGTCACAAAAAGGTTATCTGATACAAACTTCATGTTCCAGAAAAGTTCAAAAACCCTGTAATTTTATTTATTTATTATTTATGTCTACCACTTCTGGAAGTGGTGCTAAGATACTTACATTAAAAACAATGAAAAAACAACATCAACAACCCCCCGTAATGATGTAATAGGACCATTGAAACAAGGATAAAATGACCAGAGGTAAGCAATGAAAGGAAGAGTGAGCTTAAAGCTGAACTGTACTTCCTGGTAGCCAAGACCAAGAGGGGACGATGTTGGATTAGGTAGTTCTTAAAACATGTTCTCCAGACCATCAATACTAGAATTGTGAAAAGTGCTTGTTTAATATAGATCCCTGCCCTACTCTAAGATGCCATATCAGCGTATTTTGTTGGTCGGATACCCATGGGAGTCTGTATTTTCCACAAGCTCCTCAAGTGATTCTTATTCACATTAAAGTTTGCAACCCACTACCTTAAGAGATACATGTACATGAGAAATTCTGAGCCACATAATACACATTGTCATCAACAGTAGGAAAGCGTTTACAATAACAGTTACATTAATTGTTGTAAGCTAAGTAATTTGCTCAACATTCTGTGTGAGCTTAGGCTAGCACTTGTTTACTGCCTCCCAGCTGTTTGTGTTTTCTGCTCCAGCTAGGCTAGTCATCATAGGGCACCTCCCCAGGCAGCTCGCGGTGGTGACCGCATTGAGTTGCAATCAACTGTCAGTTTATACTCAACAACCCTCGTGTACCCACCCTATAGAATAGTCCCTTGTACTCAAGTACTACGTAGTGTGAGAGGTATAACCTGCACGCCAGCTCTCTGATTCCATAAGGTAAGCTGTGTCTCTCACATGGCCTAGTACACAGTGCCCGGGAAAGTGGATGTCCCTTTGTATTTTCCCAGCTCCCTGTTGAATCCGGACTAAGCTGCAGCCTTTTTACATCACTTGCCATTCCCAGAATATATCCTATACATTCTTTCCACTTTACTTTTTCTGATTCTGTTCTCTCCACCTCAATTGTCTCCAACCCTAAGTATCCTAGCTGAATATGTTTTAAATACAATTGTTAGAAGAAAAAAGTTGCTCTATTATCAGTCCTTTGTCTAATAGAAAGGAGCCTGGACAAAGAGAAGGGAGACTTGGGAACTGGTCCTCGTTCTATATTTGCCGTGTGACGGAGGGTATATTCTGTTCTCTGGCTGCTGATTTACCAGCTGTTAAAGTGAAAGGACTAAATCTTCTCTAAAGTCTTTTCCAGCTATAATATCCTGAGAGCACACCTTCTCTTATATTTTGCTTCTTTCCAGAACTCTCTTGATGACTTTGTTGTAGTGAAATTTACCAATTATTACATAGACATTAAGGACCATCTGATGTACCTACATTTTAAATCACCCAAATGCATATACATGTATCTGACATGCATATTTGTGTCTAATATAATCAATAGAACATTTAGTTACACTGTTTTCCTTCCTTTAAATGACTTAAGTATAATAAAATTAAAATTAATGTGAGTTGTGTACGGGTCCTAAGACAAGCATGTGTGCACACACGATGTGTCTCATCAGATGGGGAGAGAAGGGGGTATTCTTAAATTCATTTCTTTAAATCTACTCGAGAGCCCCCAGGAGGATTGAAAGTGACATTGTATGTCCTGCAAGCAGAATGGCCGACCACAGAGGCAGGCGTGCGTCTCTGAAGCATGATAGCAATGCACATGGAGAACCTAGCGCACTGTTAGCTCGTAGACCAGCACGTAGGCACTCACAGAGTAAGTCTGGGGAACATAAATGCTTTTGTATGATTTATTGTTTCAGGTATTTTGCGTGCAGTATCTCTAATCTTCACATTCGTTTCTCTTATATTACAAATGAGGAAGCAGAGGCCAGATTATATATGGTGAAGTCAGAATTCTGATCCAGGTCTGTTTCTCTCCAAAGAGTGTCTGTTCTTTCACCTCATTAGGTGATTTTAGAGTTTATCAAATAGCCTAAGCTGTGTCTCCTTACTGAGGGCCAGGGTGTTAGGTAGCAGTGTCAGTGGCAGACAGTGGTTTCTGGATGAGCCTTTGGAAAAGTGACAGACTTGCCATATATGGAAATTCCCATTTGTCACCAGAGGATGCATTACAAAATAGCCAGGTTCAAGAGTACTTGGGAGTCTCTTTCCAGAGAAATTCTTCTTTCTCAGCCGTATTTGGTACTGAATATTCATACTTCAAAATTGTGAATTTGAAGGATATTCAGAGATAATCTGGCCACATTTGAGGCAACATGTATAGTGAAGAGAGGAGTGGATCTGAGTTCATTTTGCCCTCATGAAAGTTATCTAAACTTTCTTAGCCTCCACTTTCTCATCTGAAAAATGGGGCAAACAATAAAAGATTATGGTGATGAAAATTGTCATTGCATCCCACAAGATAAATAGTAATACTAAGTTTCCAGAGAAATAATACTGTGTTAGAGATGGAGTTCTTCTCTATCCCCAGATGCCCTTTTAGAAGAATTGTCACAACTTAGAAGAGATTATCATATGTACCATGTGATCTCAACTCCTGAACAGACTTCTATAGGTAGCCGATCCAAGCTGAACCAGTCACATTTTCTCTCCCTGGAAATTAGAGAATTCATTGGCTGACTGTGAGAAGCAGCTAGAAAGTCTGTTTGATTTGGGCCGGAAGCCACCATTTTGTAGAGGCTGTACTGTTCACATACAAGTAGTTGAGTAAAAAGCCTTTTGACTTGGGAGAAGAATGAAACAAACAGATAGCGGAAATAATAGACTATGAGGTAAGAAAGAGACAGAAACTACCTGACTGTGTTCCCATAACCATGAAGCCTATTTTGGGGGCCCTGATATCTATAACGTGCTTATAATAAACCTCACTTTTCTGAAATGGATTTCTGTTCTCTGCAAACCAACAATTCCCAAGCTTTTGTCATACAGGATATCGTGTGTTTATCTTGGAAGCAACAGCTCCTTGGTATTGCATAGGCACATTCCTAGATTTCTTGGAGCCAGAAAGTCTGCAACTGTGGGATTGTCTTTGCTCAGTAACTGAACAGATCCCTTCCTTGCTTTTAAAAAGCCTCCTATGTTAATAAAACATTCATATGAAAGATGCCTTAGTCCATTTGGACAACTGTAACAAAATACCACAGAGTAGGTAGGTATAAACAATAGAAATGTCTTTCTCACAGCTCTGGAAGTTGGGAAGTAGAAGATGAAGGTAGCAGCAGATTCAGTGTCTGATGAGATCTGCTTCCTCACAAGTGGCTATCACCTCACTATAACCTCACGTAACAGAGAGAGCAAAAGAGTTTTTTGTGGCCTCTTCCATAAGGGCACTAATCCCACTTAGAAGGCTCTGCCTTCATGACCTCATTACCTCCCAAAGGCCCAACCTCCTGATTTTATCACCTTTATGTTTCGGATTGCACCATAAGAATTTGGT